>NC_041394.2:212924044-213127756 GCF_900747795.2 Erpetoichthys calabaricus | reverse complement strand
TATACATACATATACATACATACATATACATATATATACATACATATACATACATACACATACATATACATATATATACACATATATACACATACATATACAGTGGTGTGAAAAACTATTTGCCCCCTTCCTGATTTCTTATTCTTTTGCATGTTTGTCACACAAAATGTTTCTGATCATCAAACACATTTAAACCATTAGTCAAATATAACACAAGTAAACACAAAATGCCGTTTTTAAATGATGGTTTTTATTATTTAGGAGAAAAAAAAATCCAAACCTACATGGCCCCTGTGTGAAAAAGTAATTGCCCCCTTGTTAAAAAATAACCTAACTGTGGTGTATCACACCTGAGTTCAATTTCCGTAGCCACCCCTAGGCCTGATTACTGCCACACCTGTTTCAATCAAGAAATCACTTAAATAGGAGCTGCCTGACACAGAGAAGTAGACCAAAAGCACCTCAAAAGCTAGACATCATGCCAAGATCCAAAGAAATTCAGGAACAAATGAGAACAGAAGTAATTGAGATCTATCAGTCTGGTAAAGGTTATAAAAGCCATTTCTAAAGCTTTGGGACTCCAGCGAACCACAGTGAGAGCCATTATCCACAAATGGCAAAAACATGGAACAGTGGTGAACCTTCCCAGGAGTGGCCGGCCGATCAAAATTACCCCAAGAGCGCAGAGACGACTCATCCGAGAGGTCACAAAAGACCCCAGGATAACGTCTAAAGAACTGCAGGCCTCACTTGCCTCAACTAAGGTCAGTGTTCACGACTCCACCATAAGAAAGAGACTGGGCAAAAACGGCCTGCATGGCAGATTTCCAAGACGCAAACCACTGTTAAGCAAAAAGAACATTAGGGCTCGTCTCAATTTTGCTAAGAAACATCTCAATGATTGCCAAGACTTTTGGGAAAATACCTTGTGGACTGATGAGTCAAAAGTTGAACTTTTTGGAAGGCAAATGTCCGTTACATCTGGCGTAAAAGGAACACAGCATTTCAGAAAAAGAACATCATACCAACAGTAAAATGTGGTGGTGGTAGTGTGATGGTCTGGGGTTGTTTTGCTGCTTCAGGACCTGGAAGGCTTGCTGTGATAGATGAACCATGAATTCTACTGTCTACCAAAAAATCCTGAAGGAGAATGTCCGGCCATCTGTTCCGTCAACTCAAGCTGAAGCGATCTTGGGTGCTGCAACAGGACAATGACCCAAAACACACCAGCAAATCCACCTCTGAATGGCTGAAGAAAAACAAAATGAAGACTTTGGACTGGCCTAGTCAAAGTCCTGACCTGAATCCAATTGAGATGCTATGGCATGACCTTAAAAAGGCGGTTCATGCTAGAAAACCCTCAAATAAAGCTGAATTACAACAATTTTGCAAAGATGAGTGGGCCAAAATTCCTCCAGAGCGCTGTAAAAGACTCATTGCAAGTTATCGCAAATGCTTGATTGCAGTTATTGCTGCTAAGGGTGGCCCAACCAGTTATCAGGTTCAGGGGGCAATTATTTTTTCACACAGGGCCATGTAGGTTTGGATTTTTTTTTCTCCCTAAATAATAAAAACCACCATTTACAAACTGCATTTTGTGTTTACTTGTGTTATATTTGACTAATGGTTAAATGTGTTTGATGATCAGAAACATTTTGTGTGACAAACATGCAAAAGAATAAGAAATCAGGAAGGGGGCAAATAGTTTTTCACACCACTGTATATACATACATATACATATATATATACACATACATATATATACACATACATATACATACACATACATATACATATATATATATATACATATATATACACATACATATATATATACATACATATACATACACATACATATACATATATATACACATACATATATATACACATACATATATATACACATACATATACATACACATACATATATATATACATACATATACATATACATACATATACATACATATACATATATATACACATACATATACAGTGGTGTGAAAAACTATTTGCCCCCTTCCTGATTTCTTATTCTTTTGCATGTTTGTCACACAAAATGTTTCTGATCATCAAACACATTTAACCATTAGTCAAATATAACACAAGTAAACACAAAATGCAGTTTGTAAATGGTGGTTTTTTATTATTTAGGGAGAAAAAAAAATCCAAACCTACATGGCCCTGTGTGAAAAAAGTAATTGCCCCCTGAACCTAATAACTGGTTGGGCCACCCTTAGCAGCAATAACTGCAATCAAGCGTTTTGCGATAACTTGCAATGAGTGTATTACAGCGCTCTGGAGGAATTTTGGCCCCACTCATCTTTGCAAAATTGTTTGTAATTCAGCTTTATTTGAGGGTTTTTCTAGCATGAACCGCCCTTTTTAAGGTCATGCCATAGCATCTCAATTGGATTCAGGTCAGGGACTTTGACTAGGCCACTCCAAAGTCTTCATTTTGTTTTTCTTCAGCATTCAGAGGTGGATTTGCTGGTGTGTTTTGGGTCATTGTCCTGTTGCAGCACCCAAGATCGCTTCAGCTTGAGTTGACGAACAGATGGCCAGACATTATCCCTCAGGATTTTTTGGTAGACAGTAGAATCATGGTTCCATCTATCACAGCAAGCCTTCCAGGTCCTGAAGCAGCAAAACAACCCAAGACCATCACACTACCACCACCATATTTTACTGTTGGTATGATGTTCTTTTTCTGAAATGCTGTGTTCCTTTTACGCCAGATGTAACGGGACATTTGCCTTCAAAAAGTTCAACTTTTGTCTCATCAGTCCACAAGGTATTTTCCCAAAAGTCTTGGCAATCATTGAGATGTTTCTTAGCAAAATTGAGATGAGCCCTAATGTTCTTTTTGCTTAACAGTGGTTTGCATCTTGGAAATCTGCCATGCAGGCCGTTTTTTGCCCAGTCTCTTTCTTACGGTGGAGTCGTGAACACTGACCTTAATTGAGGCAAGAGAGGCCTGCAGTTCTTTAGACGTTGTCCTGGGGTCTTTTGTGACCTCTCGGATGAGTCGTCTCTGCGCTCTTGGGGTAATTTTGGGTCGGCCGGCCACTCCTGGGAAGGTTCACCACTGTTCCATGTTTTTGCCATTTGTGGATAATGGCTCTCACTGTGGTTCGCTGGAGTCCCAAAGCTTTAGAAATGGCTTTATAACCTTTACCAGACTGATAGATCTCAATTACTTCTGTTCTCATTTGTTCCTGAATTTCTTTGGATCTTGGCATGATGTCTAGCTTTTGAGGTGCTTTTGGTCTACTTCTCTGTGTCAGGCAGCTCCTATTTAACACTAGAATTACCAGAGCCTACGAAAAAACTCGTAAATCCGTCCCACCTTAAATCGCGTCTTAAATCCGTTTGCACCTCTCCGCCAGAGTCCTTTGTCATCTAAATGTGCTGATAAAGCTACTAGCAGCCAGCTATTCCATCCCCCCACCGACTTAGAATGAACTTCTCTCCTAGCTCAAGCCTTGCCTTGATTTGATTACCTGGGATTGAAGTGGAGTTTTACAGTGGAAATAATTCTAGCGTTATTTGGAATACACGCATTTCATGTGTGTTCCATTTCTATAGTTGGCTGTGCAAACACATTTTTAAAACAGAAACGTTTTTCATATTCTAATAGTAAATGACAAAATGTAGGCATAAACTATATAACGTATGAAGCCTGAAGTCCATATATCAAAGAAACACTTTCACAAAAGGTACAAATAAAAGAACACGTGCACCTTCATTCAAAAAAAAAAAAAAAAAAAAAAAAAAAGCCGCGTTAGCATGCCACATTGACTTTCTTACTACAACTGCCGCGGTGGCGTAATGGTATCAGCACCTGACTGGGACTCAGAGGGTGGCGAGTTCGATTCCGCACGGCTCTACTTCGAGAAATTAACTGCTCTTATTCTTACAATTTTAGAATAACAATATAAATTTGATTTCAGTCTGTAACAGGCGGTGTAACTTATGATACTGGTAAAGGTTAGCTTTTTTTTTTTTTTTTTTTTTTTTAATTCACTTTTCATTCTCGCAGTCACATTCAGAATCAATCCATACAACCCCATCTGACACAGCTGGTTTCACATAAATAAAAGTGCACTTTTATTCAAGACTATAACCGAAGAATAAAGAAAGCAAGTTACAGTTGGTGGTTGATACAACAGCTTGCGTGGTGCAATGTTAAGAACTGCTGATTTCCGATCCGTGCTATATAAAATCATCACATTCAAATATTAACAGTTCCCACACACCCAAGGTCCGCCATTCCTACATTTACAACATGTGTACTTGTTGCAGTGCGAGAATGAAAAGTGAATTAAAAAAAAAAAAAAAAAAAAAGCTAACCTTTACCAGTATCATAAGTTACACCGCCTGTTACAGACTGAAATCAAATTTATATTGTTATTCTAAAATTGTAAGAATAACAGCAGTTAATTTCTCGAAGTAGAGCCGTGCGGAATCGAACTCGCCACCCTCTGAGTCCCAGTCAGGTGCTGATACCATTACGCCACCGCGGCGGTTGCAGTAAGAAAGTCAATGTGGCATGCTAACGCGGCTTTTTTTTTTTTTTTTTTTTTTTTTGAATGAAGGCGCACGTGTTCTTTTATTTGTACCTTTTGTGAAAGTGTTTCTTTGATATATGGACTTCAGGCTTCATACGTTATATAGTTTATGCCTACATTTTGTCATTTACTATTAGAATATGAAAAACGTTTCTGTTTTAAAAATGTGTTTGCACAGCCAACTATAGAAATGGAACACACATGAAATGCGTGTATTCCAAATAACGCTAGAATTATTTCCACTGTAAAACTCCACTTCAATCCCAGGTAATCAAATCAAGGCAAGGCTTGAGCTAGGAGAGAAGTTCATTCTAAGTCGGTGGGGGGGATGGAATAGCTGGCTGCTAGTAGCTTTATCAGCACATTTAGATGACAAAGGACTCTGGCGGAGAGGTGCAAACGGATTTAAGACGCGATTTAAGGTGGGACGGATTTACGAGTTTTTTCGTAGGCTCTGGTAATTCTAGTGTTAAGTGATTTCTTGATTGAAACAGGTGTGGCAGTAATCAGGCCTGGGGGGTGGCTACAGAAATTGAACTCAGGTGTGATACACCACAGTTAGGTTATTTTTTAACAAGGGGGCAATTACTTTTTCACACAGGGCCATGTAGGTTTGGATTTTTTTTCTCCCTAAATAATAAAAACCATCATTTAAAAACTGCATTTTGTGTTTACTTGTGTTATATTTGACTAATGGTTAAAGTGTTTGATGATCAGAAACATTTTGTGTGACAAACATGCAAAAGAATAAGAAATCAGGAAGGGGGCAAATAGTTTTTCACACCACTGTACATACATATACATATATATACACATACATATATATACATACATATACATATATATACACATACATATATATACATACATATATATACATATACATATACATATACCTTTCCTTTGGAAATCAAGGTCCCAGAGTCTGGAAGAAGAGAGGAGAGGCACAGAATCCACGTTGCGTGAGGTCCAATGTAAAGTTTCCACAGTCAGTGATGGTTTGGGGTGCCATGTCATCTGCTGGTGTTGGTCCATTGTGTTTTCTGAGGTCCAAGGTCAACGCAGCCGTCTACCAGGAAGTTTTAGAGCACTTCATGTTTCCTGCTGCTGACGAACTTTATGGAGATGCAGATTTCATTTTCCAACAGGACCTGGCACCTGCACACAGTGCCAAAGCTACCAGTACCTGGTTTAAGGACCATGGTATCCCTGTTCTTGAATGGCCAGCAAACTCTCCTGACCTTAATCCCATAGAAAATCTATGGGGTATTGTGAAGAGGAAGATGCAATACGCAAGACCCAACAATTCAGAAGAGCTGAAGGCCACTATCAGAGCAACATGGGCTCTTATATCACCTGAGCAGTGCCACAGACTGATCGACTCCATGCCACGCCACATTGCTGCAGTAATCCAGGCCAAAGGAGCCCCAACTAAATATTGAGTGCTGTACATGCTCATACTTTTCATGTTCATACCTTTCAGTTGGACAACATTTCTAAAAATCCTTTTTTTGCATTGGTCTTAATTGATAGTCTAATTTTCTGAGATACTGAATTTGGAACTTTCATTAGTTGTCAGTTATAATCATCAACATTAAAAGAAATAAACATTTGAAATACATCAGTCTGTGTGTAATGAATGAATCTAATATACAAGTTTCACTTTTTGAATGGAATTACTGAAATAAATCAACTTTGTCATGATATTTTAATTTTATGACCAGCACCTGTATATATATATATATATACAGTAATCCCTCCTCCATCGCGGGGGTTGCGTTCCAGAGCCACCCGCGAAATAAGAAAATCCGCGAAGTAGAAACCATATGTTTATATGGTTATTTTTATATGGTCATGCTTGGGTCACAGATTTGCGCAGAAAACACAGGAGGTTGTAGAGAGACAGGAACGTTATTCAAACACTGCAAACAAACATTTGTCTCTTTTTCAAAAGTTTAAAACTGTGCTCCATGACAAGACAGAGATGACAGTTCTGTCTCACAATTAAAAGAATGCAAACATATCTCTCAAAGGAGTGCGCGTCAGGAGCACTGAATGTCAGAAAGTGAGAGAAAACCAAACAAATCAATAGGGCTTGTTGGCTTAAGTATGCGAAGCACCGCCGGTACAAAGCTGTTGAAGGGCGGCAGCTCACACCCCCTCCGTCAGGAGCAGAGAGAGAGAGAGGGAGAGAGAGAGAAAACAAAGTCAAAAATCAATACATGCCCTTTGAGCTTTTAAGCATGCGAAGCACCATGCAGCATACTTAAAAGCTGCACACAGAAGGTAGCAACGTGAAGATAATCTTTCAGCATTTTTAGACGAGCGTCTGTATCGTCTAGGTGTGCGAACAGCCCCCCTGCTCACACCCCCTACGTCAGGATCACAGATAGTCAGCGCAAGAGAGAGAGAAAGAAAAGTAAGTTGGGTAGCTTCTCAGCCATCTGCCAATAGCGTCCCTTGTATGAAATCAACTGGGCAAACCAACTAAGGAAGCATGTACCAGAAAGTAAAAGACCCATTGTCCTCAGAAATCTGCGAACCAGCAAAAAATTCGCGATATATATTTAAATATGCTTACATATAAAATCCGCGATAGAGTGAAGCCGTGAAAGGCGAAGCGCGATATAGCGAGGGATCACTGTATGTATATATATATATATATATCTCTTATACAGTCGACCCTTGATATATGACCGGCCTGATATGCGAACAACTTGCTTTACGACCAAAATTTTTGTTTTGAATTACAACCAACATCTTGTGTTACGACCCGAATGCGGTCACGTGTATCCACTTGTGCGATTGTAAACAAACAGCCGAGAGCGTTTGTAAGCGTCAGTCAGAGCCCAGATACATGTGTTTGTGGACGTAGTTTCGGTCAGTGCAGTGATTTATATAATTTATTTCGATAATTGCTAAGGAAGGAAGTGAAGGTAACGAAGGTAAAGAAAGCGATCACAATCGAAACGAAGAAGGAAATTGTGTGGAAATATGAGAGTGGCGTTCGTGTGACTGATCTCGCTAATATGTACAGCATGTCGAAATCCACCATCTCGACAATTTTACAAAGAAAAGATTTGTATAAGGAAACTCCTTCCAAACAATAACCACCTTCCAATTCCATTCTCCTCCTCCTTCCTTCCTGGAAGCCAAAGATGTCAATTTAAATGGTGAGTACAGTATGAAATTGTTGTTTCTGGTAGGCTAGGCACTTTTTATAACTTTTTGGTTAGTACATTAGAAAAATTATTGGTGTTTTTGGTAAATTATGCACATTATACAACCCTTTTCTATTAAAAAAAGTTAAGTAAGTGTTGCTGTGGGCGGTTCGGAACACATTAAGGGCATTTCCATTATTTCTTATGGGAAAAATAGTCTTGACTTACATCCAACTTCAGTTACAACCAGCCCTCACGAATGAACTGAGTTCATAAGTCAAGGGTCCACTGTATGTATATATATATATATATATATATATATATATATATATATATATATATATATATATATATATATATATATACACACACACCATACAACTTTGCAATACAATGGGATGTAACATCTAAACTTAGTATAATGATAGCTGTCAGACTGGGGCACAAAAGAAAATTGAAGGGTTATGAATCAAACTTTCCAGGTTATATACAGTACACCCCCAAAATTCACGGGGGTTATGTTCCTAGAGCACCCACGAATTGTGAAAAACCACGACTTTTGGATGTGGTTAAAAAATGCCTATTTTTATAGTTTCAACCCTAAATACAGTATGCCCCCAAAGCACTTTAACTTTGTTGCAAACTCAGCTTAATACATTACCTAAAAAAATTACCTTAACACATTACCTAAAAACAGAATGTAAAGGTAAACCCGTCTACTGTACAGTACTGTACTGCTATGTCTTCCGTGGTGCCAGAATGTAAAATACTAATGTTACCGCTATACGTACTGTAATTCATGCAAGCGCGTTTTCTTTGGTATGCGCTGACATCTTCTTTGTTATAAGAAGAGTAAATACATAATTTCATTTAATTAATGTACAGTAAAATGTACGGGTACTCATCAATGACGAATGATATTGATGATGATGATGAAGTAGCTTTAAAACTTTAGTAGATTTAAAACTCCTCGGGTGGTGCCTTTTCTTCAGGCACTTCAGGAGGAGCCGTATCTTTGTATGGGTCTTCTTGTGGTGGGGTTTCGTGTTGGCTTTACTTTATAGGTTTCAGGAACATTGTGATAGGAAGTTGCTACATTGTCTCCTGTAGCAAACTGCTGGTACAATTTCTATGCTTTCTCACAGATGATGTTACCGTCTTCCTGCAGTCAGTGATCCACAGTGCCAAGGCAGGTTCCATCCTGACGATATTTTTATTCCTTACGGTCTTTTCCTTTTTGGCACTATCACAGAAACTGTTTCTTTCTTCTTTATGTAGCATACAGTGCTTTCATTAATGCCATAGTGGCATGCTACTGCAGCATAATTTTTTAGTTCCCGGAGCAAATCAACCTTCTCCTGGAGTGTTTTAAACTACTTCTGGCGCTTAGGCTCAGTTCCAGAAGCCTTAGAAGGTGCAGAGCGGTTCTACAACATCATGTGCGTTTAAAAATAACAAAAAATAACAAAATGGAAAACACAAGGACACTCAGCTGGAGACGCGTCACAAAGCAGCAGTCAATCATCAGCAAGGAGAAATGAATAACGCTCTTGGATTGACTACTTTCACCATCCCAAACCGAATTTCCCTCAGCGGTTGCTTCCTGTTCTCTTTACAGCACAGTATTGCCACGAAAAAAGGCATAAAAAATTGCGGAGGACATTTGTGCTTTCCGCTAACAATTAATCGTTAGGTTCTGAGAAAAAATCCACCAACCCTGAACCGCGACTTCGCGGGGGTCTACTGTACTGTAAAATCCAGATTTTGTGCTTTATTTAGTTGATATTGGAATAATCAAAGGTTTTCAATTACATAAATACTGTCTATGACATGTTGTACTTGGTACTCTTCGACCATTTGCAGCACCTTTATTACATAAGCAGAATAATAGCCATTTAATTTTGGGTATGTAATTCAGGTGCAATAATGCCAAAAACCCTTTAGTGCATAAAGGTTAATGACTCCAGCCGGCCCTGTTGAATATAAACATCATCATAGGTTGACTGTTACCATGACAGTGAAGGGGTCTTGTAAAGTGAGAATTTAACTAAACTAATTAAATTATCAGTCTTGCCTTCGGAAATCCCAGAAATTAATTTAATAATTTGGTAAGGCTCCAACTTTATCTTCTTTAGCTTTCCCTGTAGGAGATGGTTTAAGGCCGGTAAACTTGTATCCGATAACCAAAGCACACTTGTGTTTTATATATATAAAAATACAATTTATTGATGAACACAAGAATTAGACAAATATGATAATTGCTTGTGCTTGGAAACAGCTTAAGGGCTTTGGTGATTGCAATTCTCTGGGATATGAGGTGGCATCATGCAATAACGTTCTCTCTTTACTCCCCTCTGCGGAAAGGAAGATTGCCACAATTCCACCTAAATCATCACTTCCAGGGTTAGCCCACCTGGACCCACCTCTTCCTCACAGTATGCCTCAAAACCTGAATCAATGCCATCTTGGACAGCCCGATTAGAGAATCTAAGGAAGATCTGACCTTTTAGCATTTAACATGAATTTTTTTTATGTCTTTTGCTTCTGTTAATATATGGGGTTGGCCATCAAGGTGTCCCAAAACACTTGCATTGTGCTTTTATCTTATTATAGTGGCGCAAGTCAGCAGGATTCTTGTGGGGCTCTCACAATAACAGAGCAGCAAGATGTCGGAGGCATCATCCAGGCGATAGCAGTGGAGACACAGTCCTTAAAATTCCAGGAATCAGCAATAGCAGATCCAGCTTGTCGAGATGAAGGTATGTAGACAAGCCTGTGTCAATCTCCAGAGGGATCTTCAAATGGGACCATCCTAGGTATTGTTACCCCTCCACTCAGATGACAATATAGAAAGCTATCTTTTGATTTTTGAAAAGACAGCAATATTGGGATCGCACCGAATGGGTGCACATCCTGGCACCGTTTTTGCAGGGACTAGCTCAGGCTGCTTATTATCATGTTGACAGGCAGGCTGACCAACATTAAAGTTGAGGTGCTGCTAAGATACAGGATTACTTCGGACCAGCAGGCCAGGACTTGCCATGACTGGGTATTCGACCCATAGCAGCCATCACACTTGCAGGCTAAAGTCAGGAGTCAGCTCTGCCAAACAGATCACAGAGCCAGTTGTGTGTGACTTTCTGGTACAGGCCCTCCCCATTCATCTCACCCAGCTGGTCCACAGACAGGAATATAAGAGCATGGATGCCCCGATAGTAGTCCTCGAGCGCCACAATGTTGCTTTGCAAGTCGAGTATACAGAATGGCAGGCTGATCGCCATAAGTCTTGGCAGGGACGTGTTGCCACTCCTGAGTCCACACAGCGCAATATGGAAACCATGGGGTGCCTAAAGGAGAAGCACATGGCACCTCCCCACTGATACAAGTATGGGGAATTGTGACATGCCATCCCCAACTGCCCCTGCTTTGGCAAGCAAATGGACTACAGTTGGGTGAAGGGAGAGAGGAACTGTTGTTTTGAGAATCCTCTGTATCTACCATGGGATGAGGTGGTTGTGATTAATGGGCACAAGGTCTCTGCACTTATTGATTCCAGCAGCAACATTTCCATCGCTCCATAGCAAAGTATGAGGGTGAGGTAAGGTTTTTGTTTTTCAGCAACAAGTCTGAGTTAACACACAGCCGCCCATTTAGATACCGAGAAAACCTTAAGAGAGGATTAAGCTCCAATTATATCAGCCAGGAAACAATGAGTAGGTCTGTTGCTTTTCTGTTACACATCCGGAATGTCAATTGTTGGACCCCTTGAACCCTCAGCCAGAGGCCATAAATATATATTAGACATCATTGATTATGCCACGATGATATCCCAAAGCTATCCCATGGAGAGTGGAGAATTCTAAAAACATCGCAAGGGAAACTTGTTGGGGTCTTTGTGCAAGTCAGCCTCCCCAGAGAAGTTCTAATGGAACAGGGGATGCTGTTTACCTCGAAAATATTCAAGAAAGTGGCCAAATTACTCTGCATTAAGCATTTAAAAAGCTCATTGCATCACCCTAAGACTGATGGTTTTATGGGGTGGTTTAAACATACTCTCAATAAGATGCTTCACAAGGTGGTCAGTGAGGATGGAAGGAACTGGGTTCAGCTACTTCTCCTTGTACTGTTTGCCTACACAGAGGTTCCCACAAACCTCCACAGACTTCTCTCCTTTTAAATTATTACATGGGCAACAGCCCCTTTACAGTGGATGGCCTTGCACAAGGATTCAAATCCCAGTGTGACCAGTTTCTGGATCTCCAGCCTCTGGGCTTGGTCGAGATGTGGGGTTTGACTGTTACACTCTTGGGGAACATCTTAAGGACTTTAGTGATTGTAATTCTCCTCTGGGGCATGAGGTGGCACCATGCAATAACATTCTCTCTTCTTTCCTTTCTGCAGAAAGAAGGACTGACACAATTCCACTTATGACATCACTTCTGAGGTCAGCTCACATGGACTCGACTCTTCCTCCCAGAATGCCTCAAAACTGGCATTGATTTTTTTTTTAGCCAATTGCTTAAGCACATCAGTTTATTTACACTGGCCATTCAAGGGATACACTTTTTCCCCCCTAGTAACAGATAATGAAAACAAACATTCACAAGGGACCTGTGTTAGAAAACATTACTTTTAAAAGTAACTTAGTTACATTACTCATTACAAAAGAGTAACTAAATATGTAATATACAGTGGAACCTCGGTTTTGCGAGCATAATTCGTTCCGGAAACGTGCTCGTAGTCCAAAGCACTCGTATCTCAAAGTGAATTTCCCCATAAGAAAAAATGGAAACTCAGATGATTCGTTCCACAACCCAAAACTCTTCATATAAAAATTATTAATACAAAATATAAAGTAAAAATACATAAAACAAATTAACCTGCACTTTACCTTTGAAAAGAATCACAGCTGGTGTGAGTGAGTTTCTAAACTCTTATGGGATTCCACCCAACGGGACGACACACGGAAGAGCGTCCCAAAGCAATCGCAGTCTCCCAGCGCTGTGGCAGTTCGCCGTAAAAGCGAATCCAAAAAGATTGCAGACATGCTATAAGCGCCTGCCGTCGATGGGTGATACAAGGAACATTATAAATGCACAGGGCACAATACTACTTGGCCACAGCCTTGCCTGACTGCTGTGTCTGTGTATAGGAGAGTAGCAGATCCTGCTACAATAAATAACCGCGCTGTTGCTGTTTCAAGCTGAATAAAGCTGGTGGTGCAAGACGGGGACTCGCACGTCACAGAGCATGTGTGTGCGCACACACACACACACAGATTCACAATGCTGTAGTAAACAGTATATGCTCGTACGGATGTTGACTATATGAGTGAGGCACGCCGACTCAGATGGAGAATAGGAGACGATTGCCCACAATCCTGCAGCGAGAGAGAGAACCACCATCAGCTCAGTTGTGATTACATGACGCTCAGCAGACAAAGCGCATACATACTACTCGTATTGCAAGACATCGCTCGTTTATCAAGTCAAAATTAATTAAATATTTTAGCTCTTCTTGCAAAACACTCGTAAACCAAGTTACTCACAAACCGAGGTTCCACTGTAGTTACTTATTATAACATGTAATGTGTTACAAACAGTACATTCAATGGCTTTCCCTTGATTCGCTTCATTTCATCATGATACGCATGTGCTTAAGATTTTCTTCACTAGCTATACCCAGACAGACAAAGCACATATGTGTATGATGTTACAGAAGTAAGCAGCCAATGTCTTTGTGAAAAAAGGCGATACATTTAAGAAAAGCTTACTTCTATAGGTACCCTTACCAGCTTTTGGCATGGAAGTAAAGGTTTCTCTTTTTGTGTCCAGCTGAATAGAATTTAAATGTGCCCTTTTATTTTCTTAATTTTAAAATAAAGATCAAAAGAATGGGATACACCTGCATACTTTCAGGCACACATGAAGAGTTATAGGGTGATGTCAGTGGCAAAAGACTGCAGCACTTTTGGGAGTGTGTGGATGGGATTGAGGCTCGATCTTCTTGAATCCTGTGTTATCTGCCAAATGCACACTTCCTTCGGAGTTGATAATTTGCTGGTGCTAGAGTGAATGTGGAAAGAAGGGAGAAGCCATCAAAGTTTTGAAAACTTGGATTTATTGAAGCGTGCCGCCTAAGGATTAAAAAGGCTGCTTCATCTGTCCGTGGAAAGGAGACATTCATGGATGTGCACCGCCACTTTCTATGAGCAAGTCAGCACACGTGGGTGAATAGTTTGCTCAATTACACAAAGGAATGTGTGTATACGTGAATGGGGGACGGGCGATTTAGGTCCCTCATCAGCCGATAGAGTGCTTGTACAGTTTTGTCCCACTGAGAATTCTGTATAGTGTCAGTCGAAGGTGGGAGAAGCAGAATCAGTTCAGGTAGTCAGTAAGAGTATTATGGATGTGAGCATGTTTTTCCGGACAAGACAGGATGGAATTCCTTTGTAGCCAAGACGGTCTACTACTATTAATAGGCATTGGATTTATTTGGCACTACCTCATTAACAATGTGTGGTGCATGGTTGATTTAACCAGATTAAATTAACACATGTAGGGGTTATGTTAAAAAATGTAATCACAAAAATTTTTACCAAGTTGTTCGCAAGTATTAACGGCAATTAATCAGCAGCCCTAATTTTCTGTAATACTTCAATTACATCCTTCTTTCATGCCTACACAAGAAGTGTCAACATTGTGCATAAAAACAAAGCAAATCTTGGCAAAAACTAACCTGCAGTATATTTTCAACAGCTAAAAGAGAGGGAGAGAAATCAAAAGTATGGTGATTTCAACACTGGTAAGGGATATGTGTCAAAAGGAGTTTTGGAGTACAAAGTTTTTTGGGGATGACAAATGTCAGAATTTTCCCTGCCTCCTCATGACCACATAACAGTTCCTCCAGATGACACAAGAGTATGAACTTCTGTTTTTACAAGGACGTACAGAATGCACCTAAAGAAACTACAAACAGTGATGTCCAAGAGGTACACAGAAGGTCACAACCAGAATTTGGAGCACCTCTTCCAGGCAGTTGACTACAACACCAAATGAAAGGAGGCCAGCTCAAAGCATTGCTGTTGGCACCAAGACGGAAAACTCTCTGCCTTGAATTGGACAAGAGGGTGACTTATGCAAACAACATCCATAGCCCAGCTAAGAGAAAGAGGATTTCAAAAGCTGCTCTTGATTCATCCTGCGTTCACACAAAACAAATAGTGGGAATGATTGTCTAATATTACTCCTAGGATTGACACCCCAATGGAGAACCTGCTGCATGCCGTAAAGTATCACAAAAATGAAAGAATGCATGCCACTGCAATAAGAAGCCTCACTTTTCATCAGTCTTACCTATAATAATTTGGCTTAAAGGGCCCATTTTTATTTAAGCCCAGGTACTTTGCTTGCTCATCCGTCAGTTCGGTCAGGTGTGCATCAAATGTTGGAAGGTGAAGACTTGCTACGTATTCATCTGAAAGGCAAATGAAAAGAAAATCAACCTAAAAATTTTGATTGGATTTGGATTTATAATACTTGAAGATATTTTGCACTGCTCTCATGATTTGGGGTGGTTTAAATACTTAGTCAAACAAATCACTTAATTTTTCATTTTAATGCATTTATTTCCAAAGTATGTACAAAATATTTTCCACTTTTCGGTTACTAGACAGATTACTAAGATTGTTTGAACTAGTCTATACCCACATTAGGGTAGTTTCTCCTCTTCTCCAGCAAATTCCATCCACTTTCAATAGTTAGGGAAACCATTAGAGATTAAAACAAACCTTAATACATTCATATATAATTCAACGTACATCTTTACCTTCTGTCATGCATTTCCTCTATCTTTATCATTCTCAGTCATTTTACAAATTCATGTCCAAACTACCTCAACCTGCTTCTCCACACCTTAATATTTATTTTCTCCACAAAAATGTTCTGTTCCCTTTCTTTCTGCTTTGCCCTTGTTTCCTCCCTGTACCTAAACTGCAAATATCTATATGGTCAAATTACTCTTCTTCCCAATTTGCTATATATTCCTCCTTCATCAGCAGCAGCCTCCAACCCTACCACCACACATATCCTATACAGCTTTATATATTATTTACATACAGTAAATACGGCGAAAATCAAAATATGACATAGTTTTCAGACAGACTTCAAAGTGAAGCATCCCCCAGTTTTGTTTACACTCAATATCTGGCCCAAAATCCAAAACTTTGTGATTTTTTTCCAACATAACTTCAATGATATCTAAATTTTCAACATTCAACCCAGTACAACAATAAAGCATACTGTGGACAAAGAACACATTTGCAAATCACAAACTACTTTTCACACAACTATACGACTGATGATCCAACCAGGAGAATGGCAATGATTATTAAAGATCAATTATGGCACACTTCCACAGTCTCCACATAAAACTTAACAATTATACCTCACAGGCTTACTTCGGCTTACATTGCCCATATATTCACTTCCGACTTTCACCTTGGTTTTTCCTGCTAGTATTTTATACTAAATTTTCAAATTAGTATCATCTCTTTCAATTTTCATTTTATTCTAACCCAAAGTACAAAAACAATGGCATGCTTATATAGCATCATGCACCAAAGAGAGCTGTGGTGACAAATCTTAATTATTCACTTCTGTTGTCTTCACTACCATTTGTGTCTCTTCATATATAAATAACGTGACATTCACTACAAATTCATCCCACAAAACATTCCATGTCATTATAGTTTTAAGCAACCTGTCAAATGTCAAATGCATTTTTGCATATTTGCAAAATGGAAAATGAAAGAGCTCATAAAAGGACAACAAATAAAAAAAATGAGTGACTAGTGAAATTTAGTTTGGTTTCAATTCAAACAAAAAAAATGGGCAGAATCTTCTCCATAATACACCACAAGAACAATATCAGATCTTTTGGAAAAAATATCTAAAAAGGCATCTGTTTAATTGAATTTTGTTTAAAATGACAGAGGACAAAATAAGAGAAAATGTTGAAGGGATTATATAATTTCTCTGGGCAGTAATATATTTGAAAAAGTAAAAAAAGATAACTGAAAAATGATGGAGATAGGGCACATTATTCAGATATGAATCTTTATTTCTGAGATCTTTTACTAAATTGTGTAAACATGTGAGCACTTTTGTTTGTTACAGTGCCCATGCAAGCATACACAAGGGTGTTACATAAAGCATATTGCTCTTCTTGCAGCTACAGCATTAATCCCAATGAAAAACCTTACTGAAAGAAAACATTAACTATTGCACGAAGATAGTACTTATTTCTGTAGAGCTGTTCTCTTACTGAACAAATTAAACAGTACTGTAGAGAGAAAGTAGAGGAAATATGAATCCTGAAGGACTGCTTTCCTGTCCTTATGGGTTTTGCAGATTGTTAAGCTTACTGTCCTTGGCATTCACAACTTTCCATCACAACCTGTCCCTTGAAACATTTTTTTGCTAGTTTATACCCAAGAGGATAATCTGAACATGGCAAATTTTTGCTGCCCAAGTAGTTTTCCAGAAGTGAAACAAACACGTTAAGTAGCTACCCATACCAATTATTTGCAGCCTAGACACAATTACACTTTAACATTTATTGTATAAACCACAAATATGGTTAGGTAAAGGAGATATATTTTTCATTTTAAAAATATTCTACTAGTTTAACTCTTAAAATGACATATCTGTGAGTTATTAAATAAACTTTAACTAATTAGTACCAAATAATGATTCTGAAGTTGTTTTAAAAAGAAAATATATACTGCATTAAGGATTGAAATTCAGTTTTCATTCTGAGGCATTCTATTGCTCTCAAATTACAAGTGTAACCTCACAAACCTACTCACAGTTACAATAAATGACTATATTCCTAAAGCAGTAAATGAGCTTTGCTATAAAATCAAGTTTGCACAGAATGAATATATTGTTTCAGGAGACATACCCATTTTCTTGGGTAACAGATAAACATCTTGCTTATATCGACCCTCTGGTGCATTGTAAAGCTCTATTAAAGCCAATGCCTAGGAAACAAAAAACATGATAAACAAGCTGTCAGGATAAAGCCAGAGCACAAAAGAGACTTATGAAATTCATATTAGCTGGAAATCACTCAGCACCATGTACTGTACTATTACAAATGATTATGTGACTGAACAGTATGTCAGTTTTGTACCAAAAAAAGCTGATAATAAAAGTAAGATACTGTTAAACCATCCTGAAAATTAAAATGTAATAGTATTTTCCTGTGATAGACAGTCCAATTTGTGTCGAATAATTAAGAATGAATTAATTTCTGCAAATGAAGAGCTTTAAAATGCTATTATTTATGACATAGCCAGTACTAACCTGAGTTGTGGCTGTGATAGAAAGCACGAAGGTGGGAACTGTGGAGCAGCTGAGATTGAGTAGACGGCCCTATAAACGAGAGAGTAAATTTTAATCTGAGATAATCTTATTGTTTTAACTTTGATACATTTAGTATAAAACACACAGCTGTAGTGCCATCTGTTCTGTATATCCTACTATTTTTATTTGTTGCAAAGATGTACTGAAGAAAAAACTCAAGTCAAGGTACCTTCTGTAAAGATTTAGATTTTTTAGAAATTAGAATTGGGAGTATGAAATGGCAAAGGAACTGGCAATGGAAAAAACTAAATACTGCAGTTTTGAGTGAAATTTCATATTAGGGGTGCTAAATACATTTTTACATTCTTTGGTCAGGTGGTGTAATTACCTCAGCCAGAAGAACTATTCTTTTTCCATCTGGCCAAATTACATGGTCCACTTGTGACCTCACACGCTCCCAGGTCAACTCTGGAGTGCGAAGACTAGCCTAAAAAAAAAATTAAATAAATAAAAGCAACAAACCAACAAAAAATCAAAACAGTAAAAATACATAATAGAAATACACAATTGTCTGTCAGACAATTGGTCACTCATTCTCAAAATAGCCCAATCTTGTCCAGGGTTGTGGGGATCTAGATCCTTTCTTGAAAGAGTGAATAAAGCAAGAAAGGAGAGAGCCAGCCCATTGCAAGGTACACTCATACTTCCAGTCACATTTAAAATCACCCATTAACCTCATATGCATATGTTTGAGGATATGTGAGAAAAAGCAGAATATATGGAGAATAATCCATGCAGACATATGAAGAATGTGTTAACTTTACATGGAAAACAACCAGGCATAGGACACTGGATGCTGCGCTACCATACTGCCCCAAAGAGTTACATTCAGTTATAAATGTAGCTATACTGGTTAGATTTAACACTCACATAAAATCTTAATATAGTAAGTGAAGCATCAGTTTTTGATAACACTTTACTTTAGGTACTGAAAAAATGCATCTACTACTCATTTATTGTCATGTAAGAAGACCTTCACAAAGGCTTCTTTTTCTCTTCATATAACTTACAAAGCATAAAAGTATTTACTCATCACTGTAATTTAGAATGGTCAAAGGTGGCCTAAATGAGAAATATTTCTCTTGAAATTGCATATTTCAGCATCCTACTGTATAAAACTAATGTTACTAGATTATCAAAGGCTTGTAACAAGTCACATTGCACAGAGATGAACATGTACTTTACTGATGCTTTCTGTTACCAAGACCAAAAGAAGCCATTGTTAAGGTTTTGTTACATAACAGTAAATCAGATACAGATGCATTTTGCAGTAAGTAAACTGTTACCCTTAAAAAAAAAAAAAAAAAAAAAAAAAAAAAAATCCAAAAACAAACAAAAAAAATTCTCTCCCCCAGAAGCTTAGTTTATTACTTTTACTTAATACTTCTTACGATGTTAAGGTCTGCTTCGTTCGCCAGCAGTACTTCTAGAAAATGAATGGGTAAAAATATATCTAAAAATTACAGCAGTAGTACTGGATAACTGTAGAAACAAAACTCAAATATATTGAACTTTACAAGTTATATTTACCTAAGTGATTTCTCTTCAATCATTCATACTATGCCTTCTGTAGGTATAAGCTATGCTACTTTACTGACTGGCTCAGTCTAGGATATGACCAATGAAAAATGTGTAATGGAAACTCCAGGACAGATTTAAAAGATTTCCTATTAAATAAGCTATAATTAATTTGTTTAGTGCACCCACGACAGCTACTGCTTATTCCATCTTTCAGGTGTTAGTACTGGACTGGTTTTGGTCATCTGCACATGCCTTTTTTGGTTTATGTTTGAGTGATCACAAGTGCAATAGAAAAACTTCTCTAAAGTTCATTAGTTTACCTAAATTGATATTGTACAAGATTATTTGTAAACATTGTTGTTTAAGTGTACTAAAAAGATCAGATATAGGTCATGTTTATTAAAGGCTCTGACAGAAAAAGACAGAATACATATTTAGAAATTCTTTTCACAGGGAGCATTTGTTATTTTCTTGTAACACAATCAGTCAGAATAATATACATGCACATTGCTTTGAACTGAAAATTAAGTGTTAAGATTACAGCATACTTGATCTTAGCATTCTTTTTTTAAATTGAATGTATTAAAAGCAAGTACAATTCCAATACAAACACGTCAAACTTAACATAACTAAATTCAATTCAACACCCACCCAAGAGAAAGAGAGGAAGGCCAACAGCCAGAGTAAAACTTTAACAGTAGAAAATATGGAGGAGAATCCATTTCCCCAATATAAAAGCTTATTCTAAAATGTTATTAATTAGATCCCGCCAGGTTTAAAAAACAATTTGAACAGATCCACTAAATGAGAATTTGATGTTTTCCAATTTCAAATAGTGTAATACATTGGTTCCATATTCGGAGTGAACGGAGGACAACTGGGTTGTTAGTATATTGACGATAACTTGTATTTACTGGGGCACAAAGCAAGACGACATGCTGCAGGATTTTATTTCTATTTCTATTGCAGACCAAGCCTGTGTGTATTTTTATAGCTTGTATATTTGCTGCCCAATAGTAAAATTGAAAGTTAGGTAGAACCATCTAAGATGATAAAAGGGAAGGTGTCCAACTTAATGTTGTGTGCTAGAGAGTTCACTGGAAAAAGCACACTTTTATTCAAATTAATTTTGAGGCCAGATATCTTTTGAAATTCTGCTAGTGCTGTTAGGACTACAGTCACAGTATTTTGTGGATCTGATATATATAGTACCATATCGTAGCATATAGTGATATTTTCCATTCTAGTTGTTCTCTGATAGTCCCCTTTATCTTTGATAAATTTTCGAAAATAAACAGCCAATGGCTCAATAGTGATTACAAACAGCACTGGTGATGAGAGCATCCTTGTCTAGTACCATGTTCTAGTTTGAAGTAGTCTGAAATAATGTTGTTAATATAAACTGAAGCTTCTGGACTGGTATACAGTAGTTTGAACCATGTACATATGTTTAGGCCAAACCCAAATTTGTGCAATGTATTGAATAGGTAGTCCCATTCACCCATATCGAATGCTTCCAGAGATAAGATCTCCGGGGTGTTATTGGACTTTGTGGGTGAATATATTACATTAAACAGGCGTTGAAGACTGGACGTGTCTTCCTTTAATAAATCCGGCTTGGTCTTGTGATATTACGGAATGAAGCACTTTCTCAATCCTTCTTACTAGAACTTTGGAAAGTATCTTAACAACATTATTCAGAAGTGAGATTGGTCTGTATGATGCACGTTGTAACAAGTCCTTACTTTTCTTAGGAAAGACGGTAATTAATGCTTGGTATATTCTTCTATAAATATTGCTCATAAAAGGGAAGCTAACTTAATTGAATTTTTTTTATTAAATTTGGCAGGGTAATCATCAGGGCCTGCTGCTTTTCAACTCTGAAGTGAGTTTATAGCGTCTAGTAATTCTGACAGTGTCAGAGGTTTATCCAATTCATCTGCAATGAGAGTATCTATTTGTGGTATCTATAATGCATCGAAAAACACATTAGATTGTGTCATGTCTTCTTTAAACTTTTTTAAACTGAATAGAATATAAGGACTTATGGTAGTCTCTAAATGTGTGTGTTATATTTCTATGGTTAATTACTTTGTCTCTCTCTGTGTTGGTAATTACTGGTATCCTGTAAAAGTGCGTCATTAGGGAACCTGGCGTGTTCTTCATCTATTCTGGTAATTTTGCTGATCAACTCTGATGCTTTCTTAGTTTGCAATTTACTTTGTGGGAGAGATATGAAATAATCTGTCCTTTTAAAAATGCCTTCAGAGTTTCCCTGAGTATTCCTGCAGAGACCTCAGAGGATATATTTGTCTAAAAAAAAAAAATCAGTTTGCTTAGATATAAATTCTGTATAGTTCTCATCAGCTAATAACAGGGGGTTTAAGATGCCAGGTGTGAGATGAGTGTGTGGGGCATGATGATTTGAGCTTCATGATCAGAGGTTAGCATTGATCTTAGCATTGACAATGAATATTTTATATTCATACATTATACATATATACAAGTCTTCTAGATGTTTGTCCCACATACCACTGGGCATGCATGGCATGGAATGCTGTAAACTGCATTTCTTGTCTCTGTGGTCGATTTTTTGTTTTTGGCATTGAGAAGGACAGTCTGTAAAGTGTTTGTCGGTTTGCACACTATCACAACTTTAACTGGGACACTGCAAAAATAAAATTCAGGGCCAATATTAAGAGTGCAAGAGAGCTGGATGAATCTTGGTTCTTTAATGAAAACACCATTAACCTACACTTAAGACTTGAACCCAGCAAATGCATTCTTAAAAAGAAGAATATCTAAATAATAAAAAAAACTTTATGACCATCACCTTCTGAACCTTTCCCTTCACCTGCTATATATTGTCTTTGGCTCCTGTATGTCCTTTTCCTCTGATGAAACCTGGTAGGTTGTTGAAAGCTTAGGAAAAATAACTTTTAGGGTACATGACTAATTTTCTCCCTTTGTAGATCTCTAGCTACAAATATGTAAACCATATCACCGACATTAACTTCCATATGTGTATGTATGTACATACATGTTGGAAATTTCAGACATTTACTTTTAATACAATACAGTTTTGAAAATGTGCCAAAACAAAGCCTGTACTTCGGGAGGTGGGGTTGTGTTCTATAGAAAATAATGAGTTTGTCTTTTTACATAAGCTCCTTAAATAAATAAATGCATATATAAATATAGATATATACAAAGTATGGTCTGAACACACTGAACACACAAGGAAGGTGAGTCAAACTGACAGTAAACAAACCCTGAACCACACGCAAGTTACACTGACAGCAAGGCATATAAAGGATATGTCACACATGTATCAGACAAAATCTGTAGGTCTGTCATTTGCTTACACATTCTAGGTAATGATCAAGACTTAATCCCGGATAATTTTTTGGATTTTATAAATATAAGCCAGACGGCGATTTTAAGTCTCAAAAAGGGGCCATCATTGAAAATAAAAGACCACCTTGCCACCTTTTATCTATTCATCTATCTAGTATTTAAAAATAAAAGTTCTCAAATCTGATTGTATTGTAAAAAAAAGAAAACAGTCATAAAGAGATTTATTCACATCTGTGTGATTGTTTTTTTTTTACCTTATAGATTCTGCTGTTATAAGACACCACTTAGGCTATAAGTTTGATACAAATATCTTTTAAAGATAAAAGTGGGACTGTGGTTGGGAGAAGAATGGATCCTTTGGTGGGTCTGGGAGGAAGCGGGTAAGAGCAGATGGACACGGGATAAAATTTTGCCAGTACTGGCCAGGAGCAGAACTGTGCAGACCACTACATTATACCTAAGAAATTCCACTTTATTATTATGAGAACATGTGCGTGAACACAGATCATAAGGATGGACTTTTACCATTCACGTAACATGAGAATCCATGGGAACCTAAAAAACATGTACGTGTCTCTATTAAGTTGCAAGTATTCCTCTCTGTGTCAATTAGTCAAAGATCTTAAAATTTACTTTTCATATGCTATGACATGAAAATACTAATGTCTTTCAGCCAAGGCATTTTAAGCTGAAAAAGACTATTCATATATATGAATATGTATGACTTAAATTATTTAGATGGTATACAAGTAATCCTTTTTGTACCATGAAAACATTAACTTATTAGCTGAAGTATTCAATAATGATGCACAGCATATTAAAAAATATACTTTGAAACAATGTGTTTTAACTCAAATTTTAAAGAAACAAGGCAATAATTTGAAACAGTTTTGTTTTTTTTTTTTAAATGTGCTTTACAAATATTTTATTAAAGCAAAACAAGGACTGACGCTTTCTTACCACATCAATTTCAGTATTGGAATGTCCCATGTTGCAGACAATGCAGCCATTCTTCATACGGTCCAAGTATTCCCGTACCACAACATTTTTATTACCTAAAAGAAATAAAATGCAGAGATAAGATTTATCAAGTTTCCTCACAACTTTCACTTTTTGTAACTGTGCTGTACAGTTACAAATGTTTACAATTCTATCTTTGAATTATTTGTCAAGTACTATTTTAAACATTGCCTGTAGGAGTTACTCATGTTCAACAACCTAGTTCATCTCTTCTCTAAATTAAGCATACTGCATATATCCATAGCAATTTGGTCATTTTTCATCCCTTCCGACTTATCACAGGAAATAAAATTGCCTCAATGTAATTCATAAATTCTAGTTCATGATAATGGAATAAACATTATGCTGTCTTTACAGAAACACAATTTCTGATAACAGGTTTAAATAACTCCCACACATATTGGATTTCATTGGTATTCTTCTTATAGAGATTAATTTGACAATTTTGCATTCCTAAATTTCAATCATCTATGCATACTGATATTTTATGCAGAAAAATGTAAAAATATATATATTCATTTAAAACTGCCACAGGAGCAAAAACATAATAATCAGCAAAAATAGTTTACATCCAATTTAGAAAAAACATATAGGGATGCCTCATTACTGGTAGGTTTAGGTGGTGGAATTAACCTTAGAATAGCATCTTCTTAATCAAAACCAAAAAATAATTAGATTGAAGCACTAAAGGAAAAAATGTGCAGCTATGTGAAAAAGGAAGAACATCAGTAAAAATGGGTAACACAGTGCACATTTATAACAAATCTGTGATCTCCAGTATGTTTGAGACTAAATTATGACACAACAGAATACTTGTTGTTATAAGTACTGTATATATCGAAGATGCCTTCAAGAAATTAGACCATTTCAGGGCTCAGAAACCATGTCATTGCATATTTTTGTTTCTCTTAAACTTGTCGTTTTAAGGGTAGATGGCAGGGTTACAGGATCAGGAAAGCATTATTAGTGTTTTTATCACCACACACATATTTATGGACTATAACAACTGTAACCCTAAATACATTTACCTCAAGAAATGTTTAGACCTTGCATTGGTCATGCTTACAACAGTCAAAAGTTTTTCCCCCCATATAAACAAAACTTGTTTACGAGCAACTGAGTGCTTTGCACATCAATAAAGGTTAACACATTGTTTATAGGCTAGGTTCTACTTAAATGTGCTGATTTTACCTGTACAGGTGATAACAATGTCCACCTGTCTAATGACTTCATTTAGCTTCACCAGCCGAAAACCATCCATACTGAAAGAGAGAGAGAGAGAGAGAGAGACAGACCTGAAATGCTGCACTATATTGAATATGGAAGAAAACGAACTTTTACATTACAAACAGCCATACACATCAGCAGATATGCCTCACACTTAAACTTATTTCTCAATGTGGATAATAACATTAGATTTTCATTTTAAGTGAACTGCACCCACAACCAAAAAGCTTAACAGACAACACTCAGTAAATCTATACTAAGATAATGCCTATTTGAAATCAAACATGCGAAGCATTAGGACTAATACAAGCTCACAGGT
The DNA here is from genome assembly GCF_900747795.2 of Erpetoichthys calabaricus. Taxonomy (NCBI): domain Eukaryota; kingdom Metazoa; phylum Chordata; class Cladistia; order Polypteriformes; family Polypteridae; genus Erpetoichthys; species Erpetoichthys calabaricus. Next base: position 213,102,147 of record NC_041394.2, on the reverse strand, counting down.
GGTGCAGTGGTAGTGCTGCTGCTTTGCAGTAAGGAGACTGTGGAAGATTGTGGGGTTCGCTTCCCGGTTCCTCCCTGTGTGGATAGCGCTTTGAGTACTGAGAAAAGCGCTATATAAATGTAATGAATTATTATTATTATTATTAAGCTTACCAGGCCTGCAGGGCACAAATAGGGTCAATCTCTGTGACATACACGATTGATCCCATTGCCTTCAGGGCTGCACAACAACCTTTGCCCACCTGTAGAAAAAAAAATGAAATTCTAAGTTTAAAATATTGTTGAAGCTGCCTTGAATTATATATTACAATCCCCTTCACAATTATTGGAACCTCTGGTAAAGAGGAGTAAGATTCGCCTTTGGATGAATTACTGTAATCTCTCACTGAAAAAAGGAGAAAAATCCAAACTGTAACTGAAAATTTGTTCTGAGAAAAAAAGTTCCTCATAAAAATATTTTTTTAACAAAACCACATGTTCCATAATTATTGGCAACCATGCATTTAATACTTTGAACAACCTCCTTTTGCCAATAAAACAGCAATGAGTCTTTTACGGTAAAGTCTTATAAGGTTTAAGAATATAGAGTAGTGAATCTATGACTATTCCTCTTTACAGAATCTCTCCAGATCATCCAGGGTCCTAGGTCCTCTCTTGTGAACACTCCTCTTCAGCTCACCCACAGGCTTTAGAGTGGAGTTTAGGTTCAGGGACTGAGATGACCATGGAAGGAGATTGATTTTGTTTTCCATTTTGTTAACCATTTTTGTGCTGACATACATTTTGGATTATTGTTCTGCTGGAAAATTCAGCGATGACCCAATTTTAGTTTTGCAGAAGATTAAGCCAGATATAAATTCATAGGGTACATGGTGTCATGTACTCAAACAAGGTTCTCAGGGCATTTAGAGGACAAACAGATCCACAACATCACAACAGTCCACCATACTTGACAATGGGGATCAGGCTCTTTTTGGTATAGCCATCCTTCATTATATGCCACACCCACCTTAAGTGTCTATTGCCAAAAAAGCTCAATTTTCTTTTTGTCTGACCATAGATGTAATGCTTTTGGGAACATGTGCTTTTACAGAATGTAATATTTATTTTGTGTGTTTTCTTTTTACAATTATTTAGATAATGGTTCTTAAATTGTGTGACCAAAACTATAACTTACATATTAGAACTCAAACTGATATTCTGTAACTGAAATAGCAAGCAGGTACAGATCACCTCATTGATTTTGGATTTCAAGATTGATTTAATAACATTTATGTTAGGTAGAATGCCTAGTTGGGGCTGGGCAGTTTTTGGGTTTGAAACCCTGCAGATTTTGTTTTTTTCTCTAGCCTGAGTTTTTTTTAAATGTATTTTCTGACCTACCAGCCATATGACCTTACCTTTTTTAAGTTACTTATTTTTTTAATATTATTGCCTAATCTTAACTGTATTTTTAATGCAGCTTTCTCTCTGACTTCTTGTAAAGCACTTTGAATTGTATTGTTTGTATGAAAATGTGCTATATAAATAAATGTTGTAGATTGTGTAGCCCTTTCAAAGGTAACCATTGGGACACAAAAGCCCAGCAGGAGTATATGTTTCTGGCATTTACTAGGTTACTCTGAAGTGTGGGACTTTCAGGGGAAGCAATCTGATGCATTGACATGTAAGCGAATCCCGGCAGGGATTCCTTGTGAGCGGAATGGCTTCTAGCTCCAGGTAAGGTATTGATGTTGAGGTAGCTAGCCTCAGCCAATGTTGAGATGTTCTTGCTTTATATTTGAGCTTATTTGTGCCAAGTGAATAGTGAATGAAGGCAAACAATTTTGGTATTTCCAGTATTAACCTGTCCGCCAGCAACCTGAAGAGGTTAAAGTGGCTTTCCTGGACACGTTTACAACACAAACCACTAGAACACAGTTCTAGTAAAAGTCCTAGCAGCATTTAAACCACAAATATAAGTGCCTCGAGTTTGCTAATGACAGGAAAGCCTTTTTTGTGGCATGGCTTCCAAATAGTCTTTTAGGATGGAGGTGGCATCTGATGGTAGCTTTGAGGACTTGGTGATCCCAAGATGCTACTTATTCTTGTACTTCAACAGCGATCTTTGGGGATTCTTTTTAACTTCTTTTACCATCCTGCTCACTGTATGTGGGGGCAAAATAAACTTCGATTCTCTTCCAGTCAAGTTGGTAACAGTTTCAGTTGATTTAAACATTTAATTTATTGTCTTAACTGTAGATATGGGCATTTTCAGGTGAACAACAATTTTTATAGCCATTCCCTGACTTATAAAGTTCAACACACTTTTATCTTATTTTAACTGTGTGTTCTCCTGTCTAACCCATGTTGACAAATGAATAAGGGAATCTAGTATCTGTGCCACCTCATATTTATGCCCCAGTGAAACAGGAAGCCATGGGTAACTGCTTGAAAGTTATTAAGCACTCTGATCAACTTAAAAGGTCACATATAAATGGGGGAAAAAACATCACTTACAGTGAGTTCAAAAAAACTTATAGGAGTATGAATAAGAATAAATTTACTTCAAATAAAAGTTGGATTTCTCACACTTTTTGAGTGTGAACTTAAGGTAATTTACCAAAAAAAGTGATTTTTTTTTAACAACTTTTTACACATCTTTACAGGGATGCCAATACAGACTTATCTTAATAGTGTGGGTAGAAAGACAGTACAAAAAGCAATAGGCAGTGTGGTTTAGTGGTTAAGGCTTTCAACATCAAACCCTAAGGTTGTGGGTTCAAATCCTGTGACTGACACTGTGTGACAATGTACAAGTCATTTTACCTGCCTGTGCTCGAATTGAAAAAGCAAAGGAAATGTAACCAATTGTTGAAAGTTGACATGAATGATAAAATGAATTTACTATAGCATCTGGCAATGTCCATTTGCACTCAAACTCTGAATTTAGAAAAATAAGATAAACACAAATGAAGAAAAAGTAAACAAATTTACATGATGACAAAAAACAACCTGAACCTTCAATAATTTGAAAGAGTACCTGCAACCTTGACATATATAGCAGAGAAAAACCTGAGCAAAATCTGTTTATCCAAAGATGTCAAAAACACAGTAACATTGCCAAAGTTAAACAAATACAGGGAAGTTGTTAATGTTTTCAAAAGCTGTTTATTAAAACTTGTTGGATGCTAAACACATTGTATTGGTGACTGATTTTACCTCCATGTGTTCAAAGAATATTTGGTTGCCTTTTTTGTATGTATATAATATATACAGTACATATTCCGAGTTATTTTAGAGTACTCAGCCTTAGAGTGCCCTGAACTGGTCACTGACTCTACTTTGAGTACCAAGCTCCAAAGGCAGGTTTGATATTAAAAAAAAGATGTGTTGATAAAGAATGTTACAAAAATCTAGCAAAACCATATTGTTTTAAACAAAGATTTGAAATTTGACTCTTTACAGTGCAAAGAATCTGTTCTCAATCCTAATAAATTAATGAAAGCAATTCTAGTGGAGAGGGGAAACAAAACATGTATACAGTCATATGAAAAAGTTTGGGAACCCCTCTCAGCCTGCATAATAATTTACTCTACTTTCAACAAAAAAGATAACAGTGGTATGTCTTTCATTTCCTAGGAACATCTGAGTACTGGGGTGATTTCCGAACAAAGATTTTTAGTGAACCATATTTAGTTGTATGAAATTACTGGCTGTGCAAAAATTTGGGCACCCTTGTAATTTTGCTGATTTCAATGCATGTAACTGCTCAATACTGATTACTTGCAACACCAAATTGGTTGGATTAGCTCGTTAAGCCCTGAACTTCATAGACAGGTGTGTCCAACCATGACAAAAGGCATTTAAGGTGGTCAATTGCCAAGTTGTGCTTCCCTTTGACTCTCCTCTGAAGAGTGACAGCATTGGATCCTCAAAGCAACTCTCAAAAAATCTAAAAACAAAGATTGTTCAGTATCATGGTTTGGGGGAAGGCTACAAAAAGCTATCTCAGAGGTTTAAACGGTCAGTTTCAACTGTAAGGACTGGAATCAGGAAATGCAAGGCCATAGGCACAGTTGCTGTTAAACCCAGGTCTGGCAGGCCAAGAAAAATACAGGAGCGGCATATTCGCAGGATTGTGAGAATGGTTACAGACAACCCACAGATCACCTCCAAAGACCTACAAGAACATCTTGCTATAGATTTTGTATCTGTACATCATTCTACAATTCAACGCAATTTGCACAAAGAATATCTGTATAGCAGGGTGATGAAAAAGAAGCCCTTTCTGCACTCACACCACAAACAGAGTCGCTTGTTGTATGCAAATGCTCATTTAGACGGCCAGATTCATCCTGGAAGAAAGTGCTTTGGACTGATGAGGCACTGCAGGAAAAACACCTGCTACCTACTGTCAAATTTGGTGGAGGTTCCATCATGCTGTGGGTCGTGTGGCTAGTTCAGGGACTGGGGCCCTTGTTAAAGTCGAGGGTCAGATGAATTCAACCCAATAATAACAAATTCTTCAGGATAATGTTCAAGCATCAGTCACAAAGTTGAAGTTACGCAGGGGTTGGATATTCCAACATGACAATGACCCAAAACACAGTTCGAAATCTACAAAGGCATTCATGCAGAGGGAGAAGTACAATGTTCTGGAATGGCCGTCACAGTCCCCTGAATTGAATATCATCGGAAATCTATGAGATGATTTGAAGCAGGCTGTCCATGCCCGGCAGCCATCAAATTTAACTGAACTGGAGAGATTTTGTATGGCAGAATGGTCAAAAATACCTCCATCCACAATCCAGACACTCATCAAAGGCTATAGGAGGCGTCTAGAGGCTGTTATATTTGCAAAAGGAGGCTCAACTAAGTATTGATGTAATATTTCTGTTGGGGTGCCCAAATTTATGCACCTGTCTAATTTTATGATGCATATTGCATATTTTCTGTTAATCCAATAAACTTAATGTCACTGTTGAAATACTACTGTTTCCATAAGGCATGTCATATATTAAAAGGAAGTTGCTACTTTGAAAGCTCAGCCAATGATAAACAAAAATCCAAAGAATTAAGAGAGGGTTCCTAAACATTTTCATATGACTGTATACACTACTCATCTACATAGTGCGCATTATTTGTAATAAAGTGCGTGCTACAAATGACAGAATCATTTCCATCTGTAATAATCTAACTTTCAAAGCTGGTTAATGTACTATTCAAATGAATCATCATTATTTTCTTAAAATATATTTTTAATTAATGCAAAAATTAAATCACTACTGTCTATCTTTAAACTTACAATCATATAGTTACAGTAAAGCTTATTTCATTGTACTCTTTGTTGAGTAAGTGCATGAGTGTAAAAAAAGAGCCCTATCCATCCTCAATTTAAAATACTGTGTCAAACATGTGGAGCACCTACAGTGGTGTGAAAAACTATTTGCCCCCTTCCTGATTTCTTATTCTTTTGCATGTTTGTCACACAAAATGTTTCTGATCATCAAACACATTTAACCATTAGTCAAATATAACACAAGTAAACACAAAATGCAGTTTGTAAATGGTGGTTTTTATTATTTAGGGAGAAAAAAAAATCCAAACCTACATGGCCCTGTGTGAAAAAGTAATTGCCCCCTGAACCTAATAACTGGTTGGGCCACCCTTAGCAGCAATAACTGCAATCAAGCGTTTGCGATAACTTGCAATGAGTCTGTTACAGCGCTCTGGAGGAATTTTGGCCCACTCATCTTTGCAAAATTGTTGTAATTCAGCTTTATTTGAGGGTTTTCTAGCATGAACCGCCTTTTTAAGGTCATGCCATAGTATCTCAATTGGATTCAGGTCAGGACTTTGACTAGGCCACTCCATAGTCTTCATTTTGTTTTTCTTCAGCCATTCAGAGGTGGATTTGCTGGTGTGTTTTGGGTCATTGTCCTGTTGCAGCACCCAAGATCGCTTCAGCTTGAGTTGACGAACAGATGGCCGGACATTCTCCTTCAGGATTTTTTGGTAGACAGTAGAATTCATGGTTCCATCTATCACAGCAAGCCTTCCAGGTCCTGAAGCAGCAAAACAACCCCAGACCATCACACTACCACCACCATATTATACTGTTGGTATGATGTTCTTTTTCTGAAATGCTGTGTTCCTTTTACGCCAGATGTAACGGGACATTTGCCTTCCAAAAAGTTCAACTTTTGACTCATCAGTCCACAAGGTATTTTCCCAAAAGTCTTGGCAATCATTGAGATGTTTCTTAGCAAAATTGAGACGAGCCCTAATGTTCTTTTTGCTTAACAGTGGTTTGCGTCTTGGAAATCTGCCATGCAGGCCGTTTTTGCCCAGTCTCTTTCTTATGGTGGAGTCGTGAACACTGACCTTAATTGAGGCAAGTGAGGCCTGCAGTTCTTTAGACGTTGTCCTGGGGTCTTTTGTGACCTCTCGGATGAGTCGTCTCTGCTCTCTTGGGGTAATTTTGGTCGGCCGGCCACTCCTGGGAAGGTTCACCACTGTTCCATGTTGTTGCCATTTGTGGATAATGGCTCTCACTGTGGTTCGCTGGAGTCCCAAAGCTTTAGAAATGGCTTTATAACCTTTACCAGACTGATAGATCTCAATTACTTCTGTTCTCATTTGTTCCTGAATTTCTTTGGATCTTGGCATGATGTCTAGCTTTTGAGGTGCTTTTAGTCTACTTCTCTGTGTCAGGCAGCTCCTATTTAAGTGATTTCTTGATTGAAACAGGTGTGGCAGTAATCAGGCCTGGGGGTGGCTACGGAAATTGAACTCAGGTGTGATACACCACAGTTAGGTTATTTTTTAACAAGGGGGCAATTACTTTTTCACACAGGGCCATGTAGGTTTGGATTTTTTGTCTCCCTAAATAATAAAAATCATCATTTAAAAACTGCATTTTGTGTTTACTTGTGTTATATTTGACTAATGGTTAAATGTGTTTGATGATCAGAAACATTTTGTGTGACAAACATGCAAAAGAATAAGAAATCAGGAAGGGGGCAAATAGTTTTTCACACCACTGTAAATACAACACATCAAAAAGGACAACTAAGTAGTATCTAAGCTCTTGAGAATATTTGAGGTTTCCTGTTACAAAGTAAATTGTTAGGCATTGAAGTTGTCTACAGAGTACAGGAAGTACAAATAAATCTCTATATAAACACAAGATACATTACTAAGAATTGTGTGCATGTAACAGTTATTCAGAATAACAATATTCTTTCAATTTGTCTATATTGCCAAATACTGACTTGTTTAACATAAATGTTGACCTTATCCTCGGAGATGCCTTTAGAAGAGGATGACATGAAGTCCAATTTAAATGATTCTCAAAAGAATTTTCTCTAAATAGACACACACTGTTATGTCCAAACTGCATTTATTTTTAGTTTTGTTAAATCTACATACTGCAGTAAATAAACTTTCTTAGGATGGATTTAACATTTGAATTATGCCCAAATATCATAAGATTAGCAATATTTACCTCTCCATATCCACATACTACAACTTGCTTTCCTCCAAACATAACATCTGTTGTTCTTTTCAGCCTGTTGATTAAAAATAAAATACATGGCAAAATTGTAAGAGATGAAGTTGCCAGAACATTTCATCATGTATTATATAAACAAGCTAAGGGGTACAACAGTATTTAAGCCCAGTTTACTCAAATTTGATGTTGAACCAATATCAGTAGTAATGAGTAATGAAGCAATTTTTTGGTACTGCTAAACAGTCAGACTGATGTGCATGGAATTAAATCTTGCCTCTTAAATGTACGTGTCTCAGAGTCAAATGAAAATTTCTCTATGCACATTTTCCTTTCCTGAAATCTCTTTATACTTTTAGTAAACTATATCTTTTTACCTAACTGACAGACCTAATTGGCTAAAAAAAAAACTTTATACTGCTAACTTAGAAATGTCTTTTTTTCTAGGGATTACATATAAAAGATTTTCAGAGGAGAGTTGTGAATGGTACTATATGTTTTAGCCAACACTTATGTTCTTGACCGAATTGTGGTTTCTTTGAAATTAAACTTGTAGTAGCTTTAATTGTTGCTGGACCACAGATTCACATAGTGTATGGTCCTGAATCTTGTAAATCTACATTTTGAGCATTTAATGATGCAAACACCAACAGATTAGTGTAGATTTGGATATTTTGCCTGTAGTGTTTGTGGATTTCACTTTCACCAAATAACAAATCTTTTATTTCTCGCGGATACGCCTCTTCATTGGGAAGAGGCACTATTTTTCCATGATGGCAACACGAAGTAGACAATCTACAAGTCTCCGACTTAAACTTTAAAGCCGAACAATATCTTCATACTTCTGTCATATCACCTATGTCCATATACTGTATTCGACCTCTTTTCGCTGTTCCGTTATTTTGCTGAGTAATAATTAGTTTGTTTGTGCTAATGTGATCTTTATTATCAGTTTTTTGACACTTTCGAATTTTAGTACTTTCATAATCTCTAATCTGGGCTGCATGTGTATCACGCCAACATTTTTGAACCTCTTTACAACATTCTACTTTGTCTTTTACTCTGTCTTTTCTTTTTCTACCGTTTGACTTTTATTTCCACCCCCGCTTGGACCCTTTAGATTTTCAATTCATCTCTTGGCATAAAGTCTCGTCTTGCGGGACTTGAAATTATCTCTCTGAAAAAGTCTCGTCTCGTCCCAAGATTTTTTTTATATAATAGAGAGATAATGAGATTGGGGTGAAGCTGTAGTGCGTATTCCTTTCGCCTCATTACAAGTACAAAAAGAAAAAGACAACAAAGAAACAGGAATACCATATCATTATTAAATGAATAACTTTGAATGTAAATATGGCAAGAGAAAAGCAATAAAAGGAGCATCTTTCATAACCCCATTTGCTGAAATAATATTTCACAGTAAAAAGCAATCTAGCTAACTCTAGATAACAAATTTTACAGTATTTTACTTTGTCATCAATAGAATAAAGTGGTGCTGATTTTTGTACTGCGTTTCACAGAAGCAATAATCATTTGTCAGAGTAAAGGGTTCAAATGAATTTAAGGAAAGGCCATAACGCAAAAGTGCCATAAACAACTTTTAATTTATTTTTAGATGACATCATCTTGCAAATCTCAGTTTTCTGCTCTTTCATATGTCAGAGATGTATACTGAACATATTAGTCATATCAATAATAATAATATTACCACTCCTATGATAAGAGTTTGTGGGGTAATTGTGTAAAAGTTTTACTTTTCATGTTATGTTGCTACTCTAAAAGCAGCCATGACTAGTGAGCAGAACTACGTTACCTTTAAACTTTTGCCTTTCTTGTATACTAAAACTAAAATTTTTAATTACTGAACATGTGGTAACATTTAGACATTGTATGAAAGCTTCTCAGAGCTTGACTGAAAAAAGAAAAAAAAAAAACCGGGTTCAATAAAGAAGCAGCTGTCTTTCTAAACAGAACCCATTGTTCCCACTTGCAGAAGTTTCAGATAAGGTTAGAACACTGAATGTGACTTGTGTTGTAAAGAACTTGGCAGCACTTACAACTTGCACCATTAGCACTATGAACAACATACTAGGAACTCTACCACTATTTGCAAATCATTCAACTTATGCAGAAAAACAATAAATTATCACTGATTTGGATCTACCAAACCAAAGTCAAAGGACATACCAGTCCTTTCTTTAAAGACTAACAGGATATGAGCTGCTGGAAATGCAGAGTTAATGTGCAAAAAGGCATGAAGGAGAGCCACTTACTCCAAGGACCAGAGAAACAGACACAAGAATCAGTGAGGAAACAAAAAAAACAAAAAACAAACCTGGAATTACTCACTTTTAGAAATGGTGACCTGCTGTGTAGGTATTACATTATTTAACCAGTCAGCACTTTACTTGAAAAATTCATCCATCAAGAGTAATTCAAGGTCAAATTCTAGCAGGAACAGGGACTAATCCCAGACAGGGGGTCAGTCCATCACAAAGTGTACATATAGACAGTGCACAGGCTGAGATTCAAAACCGAGACTCGGCAGCTGTGAGGCAACAGCACTAAACATGGATCCAACATGTCAGACAACTGTACAAATATTGTGGAAATATTATGTCACACTGTTTATATAAAAGCTTTGTGAGGTTGTTTAACATGATTGTACTTTGTACTGCCTAAAAGCAAGGAAAGAAAAACAGAGCTTTGTTCCTTTAACAATTATCCTTATAAAGAACGATGGGAACAAACGTTATATACGTTTTGTTATTCACATAGAACACAGACTATTTGAGACTTTTAAAGGAATATTTGGTGTTTTATCCAAAATATTCTCATCCTCATGCAAGTATACTTCTGCCTAGGGAATTCTTTTTTCAACAAATGTAGTTTAAATATCTGATTTGTTCAAGCAACAATGCAGCAAATGTAAATTTTTAATTTGAGATAAGTTTATCTTGTCTGTAACATGGAAATATATGTTGTGTAAATTCCAGAGCATTACTAATACATTTCTGTGGAATATAAGCTATACACAGGAATACAAAAAATCTGCAAAACAAACAATAAAAACAAAACAAAAATGAAAATAAAAAAACAATATAACCAAACAAATGTGCTTTGTCATGACATATTAGAAAATACTTACCCATCCAGGATGGATTCCCTGCAGCAGTACAAATTATCAAATTTCTGTTTGGTAACAGAGTCATTCACATTCATTGCAGGAACACACAGCTTTCCAGCTTTTGACAACTGATATAACCTTGCAAATAAAGAAAAAAAAAGTTAAAAATACAAACAATAACAGAAACATGAAACAAAAGAGAAATGGCAAACAAAATACAAGTATACTACTTGGATACATAAGTCTTATAGAATCTGTAAAAACTGAGCTAACCTTATGATACGTGTTTAATTACGACTAAAGATTGCACATAAAATATTCTAACATGCAGGCTTAAGAGGTCATTGTTCCTTTTGACAAATTGTGATATTAATACTTAATACAGCCCTATTTAAATAAAATGTAGAAGTAGTCAAATGCTCTTCCCAAAGTCTCTTCTGGTATACTGGATAGGCAATTACATTTTAAATGGCAAGGTTATGGGTTTAGCTGCCACCTCTGACTAACTGTGATAGACACTTGACTAGCCTGTGTTCAAACCATAAAAATCAAAGTGTAAACAAATGCAATGTAACCTACTCTTATAAATTCCTTTCGTGGAGGTGCCATTTGACAAAAATGTATTTTTTAGCAAGTACTTTCATAAATTACCAGCAGGTGGCAAATATTTATGTAAGCAGGTACTACAATATGCCTTTGCCCCATCATTTGCAGTTGCATTGAAATTTCAGTGTTAGGACAAAATTATTAATTCTTTAATACTCCATATAAGACTGTGACAATCAGGCATTGAAACAGAAAACTCTATTTTACAAATGTTTTAAAGGGATGGATTGTGCAGCAACAGCCACAAATATATTTGCTCTATAAAAAGTGATTTGGATTTATTTTTCTTGAAGACACGGACACATGATGTTTTCCTGTAATTAAGTGCAGGGTGCACCTGAACAAAAACCACACTGCTGAATATTTTCTGAATCTGTTTATCTTAGTTTGGATATACCAACCTATGAATGACCTGGTTTTGATTGTCTATCACCAGCCTAATAATAATATGCCCAGCTGAGGAACTAATCTTCTTTCATAATATGCAGCTTATACTGATTTGGGGCCAGTCAGAACTGTGAAAGCTTCCACGGATTCCAGGGCAACAGTTTCAATTAGACAAAAGTACCAAAATATATTTCCTTTTGCTCTGTTGAGTCTACTGTCATTAAACCTTTGCTTCACTGATTCCAGGAGCGACGGTGATGCATATTATGTGCTACAGACACTACAAGTACACTTCAAACTAATGCACTACACTCGCTTTTGAGGCTAATACCATGCCATCTAGAAACAGTTCTTTAAATAATTCCTTAAATAAAATGGTAAATATTGCCAAGAGCCAACTTTGGTCATCATAGCAGTGTTCACTACTGCCAGTTACATACTTCAAATCCTTTTCAGATATGTAGCACTAAGGGCCTTCTTACTTCTTCAAACCATAGTTATACCCATTTTTTGAGCACAAAAGAATATCAAGTGGCCAAAATTAATGTAGAGTTAGGTGCCAAAAAACAAAAGACATAGTGTATTTTAAGCACACATTATGAGCAGTCTTATCTTTTATCAGTGGCCATGTTGTAACAGTAGTTGGATATTTTAAAAAAATAACATGTTTTTGCTTGCATTAATCTGTTATTTGTATGAGCCTAACCAAAAGAAATTCACTGCAATTGATGTTAAGGTAATAAGTAATCCCAATACCCATTTATACCCTGAAAATAGTTCTTGAAGTAGAAATAGTAGATCAGTCTTTATTACACTTTGCAATTCTAGCAATCCTGTATCTTCTCAAGTTAGTAATCAATTTCACAAATGGGACATTTGCCCAAATGTAAGACAAAGCCCTTAAAAATGGCTAAAATTGCTCACTTAAGAGCCACATTGCTCCTTGTTTAACTCAACATGTGCTCTATGCTTTGGAGTAAAACTTATGAAAACAAATAAAAATAGAAAAATTAATACTATAACAAATGTTTGGCAGTTTTCCCCTGAAGGAATAACACTTGTTGTCTTTTTCATTTCAAATGATTAGTGTGAGTGGAGTATTAATGTAAACATCATTGCTAACTGGAGTAGAAGTAAAATCACAAGAACTGAAAATAACCTAAGCCTATGAAGATATTTACTACAAGATCGTCATACACTATATTTAAAACGGTATGAAAAACACATAAGACAGTGAAAGCAAAGCACTGGAGCCTCTAAGGCCATGAAAGTATCATTATTTAATATGTATTAACAGAACTGCAGAAATTTAAGAATAAGTGTATTTTTAACTTTTTTTTTTTATTTTAAAAATACCTGGAGACATACATAATTGGATGCATAGCATTTCCATAATGCAGCTTTAACTGTTTTGTAAACAAACAAAAAGATAAACTAGAGTATTTTGATTTTCACTTATTTTACACATTATTGTATATAAACAAAAATATAATCTTTCAGATATCTTAGAGGATGAATTATGTGATAACCTTTAAAGTATATGTACACATTTCATCAGCAATATACAGTAATCCCTCCTCCATCGCAGGGGTTGCGTTCCAGAACCCCCCGCAAAAGGTGAAAATCCACGAAGTAGAAACCATATGTTTATATGGTTATTTTTATATTGTCATGCTTGGGTCACAGATTTGCACAGAAACACATGAGGTTGTAGAGAGACAGGAATGTTATTCAAACACTGTAAACAAACATTTGTCTCTTTTTCAAAAGTTTAAACTGTGCTCCATGACAAGACAGAGATGACAGTTCCGTCTCACAATTAAAAGAATGCAAACATATCTTCCTCTTCAAAGGAGTGCACGTCAGGAGCACAGAATGTCAGAAAGATAAAGGAAAGCAAACAAATCAATAGGGCTGTTTGGCTTTTAAGTATGCGAAGCACCGCGTGGCACAAAGCTGTTGAAGGCGGCAGCTCACACCCCCTCCGTCAGGAGCAGAGAAAGACAGAGAGAGACAGAGAAAAACAAACAATCAAAAATCAATACGTGCCCTTTGAGCTTTTAAGTATGCGAAGCACCGTGCAGCATGTCGCTTCACGAAGCAGCGGCACAGAAGGGAGCAACATGAAGATAATCTTTCAGCATTTTTAGACGAGCTTCCATAAAGTCTAGGTGTGCGAACAGCCCCCCTGCTCATACCCCCTACGTCAGGATCAGAGAATGTCAGCACAAGAGAGAGAGAGAGAAAAGTAAGTTGGGTAGCTTCTCAGCCATCTGCCAATAGCGTCCCTTGTATGAAATCAACTGGGCAAACCAACTGAGGAAGCATGTACCAGAAATTAAAAGACCCATTGTCCGCAGAAATCCGCGAACCAGCAAAAAATCCGCGATATATATTTAAATATGCTTACATATAAAATCCGCGATAGAGTGAAGCCGCGAAAGGCGAAGCACGATATAGCGAGGGATTACTGTATTATTTAAGACACTGGAGATCAAGCATAGTCCATACCTGTGCACACCAGTGACACTTTCTTCTACTATCCCTTTAATTTTTTTAAACATATTTGGATATTTCTTATAAATCCAATGAGTAAGATCCCCTCCATCATCCAGAATCTGTAATTAAATTTAAAGCAGAACTTAAATAAAATACAAATACTGGAAATTTCTACATATGTTGAAACAGATCAACTCAGCTACATTCTAAAGTCAAGCATGTTTTATAAATTTTAAAAAACAACCAACCTGCTCTTGAGCTTTATAATGGAGCTAAAAGGTACTGGAGAGACCCAATGTGATAAAAAGTCTTAAAACTTACCAAATGCATCCATATTTCTAGCCAAAAATGTTAACAAGTACTGATCCGCATCTTGGGATTACATATGTACTACAAAGCAGTGTATCCATGCAATTTTACAAGAATGATAAAAAGCACAAAGTAAGCCATCGTTATGAGATTCAGCCATTTTTTAAGAGGACAGGCTATGCTCCTCACTTTGCCAAGCTCATCTTCCTCTATGGCACCATACATAGCTGGGGGTGTGGAACTTCACCATGGAAAGTCATCGCCATGCACCATATCGACACAAAATGTTGATGTTCAGAATTTCTGTCTCAGTTCCACAGACAACTAGACAATAAGAACTGAAAAGGTCACACGATCGCTTATATTCTTTCATTATACATACATTTTTCTTTACTACTCCAAGATACTGTCAGCTGTTTTTGGACTGATAATTTATACATGTGCTTCAACAAGAGTGAATATGGAGCAGGCATATAGCCAGAAACCAGATCACCCAGGGTAAGCATGTAAACTACACTCAGGGAATAACTGGAACATGACCCCCATTCTCCATCCCTGCAATGCAGAATCACTACCAATGAGCCTAACAATAATAATTATAATAATAATATCCCATCTTCAAGGGTAGGTTTGTGATGCAGCTGGAAGCCCATACCAGCAAGACTAGGACAAAAGGCAAAAAAAAAAAAAAAAAAAAAAAAATTACTTGGACAATAATGTTCTAATGAATAATAATAATCCATCCATCTTACTAACCGACTTATCCAGGCAGGGTTCTGGGGCAGTGGGAGCCTATCCTCCCAGCAACCACTGGACAGATGCATGGCAGAAAATATCCCTGGACAGTAAGCCAGTCCATCACAGGATGAACATATGTGAACAGACACCCATACTAGGGCCAGATCAGCAATTCACCTAACTTTAATCAGGTTGAAGTTTACTTAGTTAAGTACAGAAGTTTTAAGAAAGGCAGAGTGGGTTGTCATTCCTGGAGTTTTCATGTTCTCCCCATGTATTCACAGATTGATTGGTATCAAAATCAGTGAATTTACTCACTCTAAGACATTGTTCTCAGTTCTTTTATTACCATATCAGCAGCAAGACCAACTCATCATGCATTTGAAAAAATTGATAATTGGTTTATGACACTTCCATCTGCTTTACTGTATACCACAGAAAGGTGTCTCAGCTCTTTCAAAAATCTGAGGCTTTTATTAAAAATACGAGGTAGTGTAAACAGTTCAATTCAGGTTTATTGTTATGTGTACAAAGTACAATGAAACTCAAATGTTCTATTTTCACTATGCTTGGAGTGCATCTTGCTCTGGTAAGGCTTTGTAAAATAACACAAATAGTAATGGGTCATTTGGGGGGTTCGTCATATGATTATCAAAACTGCACATACAATGGTTGCTGCAAGCAAACAAATGAGCAAGCAGCATATCCTTATCCCAGGAAAGCAGCACCAAGAAGCTGTGATAAAAATGATTATTTCAAGTTTACTTTTGTTACTACAAGAGTGCCTCATAAAAACAGAAGGCATGTTTTCTTAAATTGAAACCTTTGCTGCTTCAAAGTGGACATATTTGGTAAGTTTTCAAGCTTTTTCTGTCACCTTTGGACCCAAGTACCCAACAGCCCCACTGTAAACTGAAAGACAGGAAATTTATTTAAAAAAAAAAAAAAGCTTCACTTTGGAACACAGTTTCAAATGGCAAATTAATACATAATTATGATTGTAATGAAATAACTTCAGTTTGAATAATACAGAACTTATCCTTTAACAAAATTAACACCCACTATTAGAAATGTGTTTAAAAAAGTAAACAAATCTACAACTCTTAAAATTATGCCATTATTTCATAAAAATTCCACCTAAAAATTAGATGCATTAAGATACATATCCAGAGCAAGTAATTGATAAAAGATGACACACAAAAAGAAACCAGAACTGAACACTAATGTTCATCTCAAGGATAAATGATTTTCCCTACTCTAGGAGAACATTTTTGCTGCTGAACATGTTGACTTTTTCCAGTATGTTACTATAGTATATTTTCATGCATTACAATTTGTATTCAACAGACAGAGAGGGGTCACTTTTAAGTGTTTCACATATACAGTATATGAAAATAAAAAGACTGATTGCAAGGCATTGTTATGTTGCATTTACATACTAAATGAGAATGTTTTGGTCTGCTGATCTGTCAACATAAAAATATTACCACTAACTGCATTCACAATTTTATATTAAAATTTACTCCACAGCTTTAAATAGTTTGCTTGCTCAAAAGAACTCTGATGCATCAAATTACACTCAAATATCTAAATATTGCTTGAAGAAATTGATTTTCTATTGCATTCTGCTCACAAAATAAAGTAATTAAGGAATACTAGAATTTACATTTAGAGGAAGGATAATGAGCTTCCATCAGTCAACAGTACTGCGAATTCAGGAAAAATAAACTGGAGATAATTTTGCATGTACTTTCAAATTGTCACTGTTGACAGTGATGTACTTTAATGGGACAAAATCAAGTCCAATAGGGTAAAACAACTATATAAAATAAATTACTATGTAAATAAATAGTACAAGAATTTTTACTAAAATACATCAATTTCTGAAATTACGCACCATGTTTGGTTGCCATCCTTCAACATTAACACATCGATCAATGCACCACCAGAAATCATCTTCTGATTCACCTTTCCAAGCAAAGACTGCAAAACCTGACAGATTGAAATGAAAATATCGTAATAGTGAGATTAAAAGAAATATACAATATTATCAAGAAATAATCTTGAAATGTATTAATTATTGTGACAACTTCATATTTTGACTGTGACTTTTTATCTGCCGGTACTATAATTATTCTTACATGATGCTGTTGCGAAACTACATTTACGTCCCCCATTATGAAACACTAATAACTGGGATTATTAATAATACAAAGGAATTTTCATATGGTGATATTTTGTGAAATCCAACTAAAAAGATTTTAGCAAGGATAATTAACTGATTTCCTAACTGTTCTCAGTAATAACATCATTAAGCCAAAAGAATGCTGCCAAGAAAAAGTATATTTTGAACCAAGATTACAAAAAAAATGTGATACAACTATCTATGAAACTTTTGTAAGTTGTTGATTTCAATAAAAGATACAAAAAGTTATAACTTTTGTTGTCCCACATTCTCATGCAGATCTCTTCTATAGCTTATCAGGTGACTAACATCTACGATGTCTAACACAGTTCTTCAGATTTCAGTCACCTCAGGAAAGACGCAAGGATGCTCACAAACTATGCCAAAGAAATCTTAAAACATTTCAATCCAAAACATACCTCCTTCAGCAAGGGCTGCTGCAACTTCATTCTGAGTTGAATAAATGTTACAAGCAGCCCACCTACACTGAGCTCCAAGGGCAGCGAGTGTCTCCATTAACACCTGTAGAATGATACAATAAAGTGCTTCAAGAAGATATAATAACACAAAAAAATCATACAAATTTGTACAGATGGCTCTCATTCTCAATGCAGGATAAGACATTTTCAGTAGTATGGTAGAGAAAGCACACTCACTAACAAACAGATCTTTCAGATACAGAAAGAAAACCATAGCACATGGAGAAATATTTACTATTAAAGCTAAATCCATACTGGGGAAAAAATACAAGTAAGTCTGGCATTCTCTTCTGCTCTCTCTCATTAACAAGTTGTTTTTGAACATAGAACAGATGTTTACAAGATGGTTTTTATGTATTGCATCAGTCTCTCTGTATTCTATAGACAGAATAAGATTGTCTTTTTTATTAGCATATTTTCTTATTCTACAAGAAAGAATTTTAATTTGTCTTGCTTTGGAAACATTGTTCCTGCCTGTGACAGAACGGACATCTCTGGCACACTTTTTGCATTCCTAAAAAAAGTAGAAATAAATGCTTTTCCCTCATTAAGTCATTAAAACATCTTCTTTTGTGGAACTGACAGTGTCCTAAATTAAACCATGGCATCTGCACCACTTGGGAAACACAATTGTTTTGTACATTTTTGTCTCAATAAAGGCTAATACAGGCTGTGAAGGAGAGCATTTTACAGATTAAATCCTATGATACACGCGAAGTTTAATAAACAGAGTTGAGATTTGCAAGACATTCATTTGTCTCGTTCTAGCAAGTGCAACATGCACACACTCATTCTGGTGTTGCATATTTTAGTCGAGGTGCTTTGTCAAACTAAGATGCACAACTGCCATTTCTTCTCTGTCAACATGCTTTAGATGATACACTCATTTCATAATTAGGGCACATTATGGAGTTGAGCAAATATTCGTTAAGTTATGCATCTAAATAGGAAGGAAAATAAATGACCTTTCTATCATCCTCTGAGCCAGGCATTAAATGACTCTCAGGAAATGAAAGGTAACACATTATCCTACTAAGTCTATTTCTCAGATTATTTCAACTTGCACTATAATATAGTGCTTGTGTACAAAAAAAAGTATAAAGTTCATAGTTGCAAAGACATTACCACATTTTCTTTGTGGTATATGCTTTTTAACAGAAGATTGCTGGTTTAATTTTTTTATAATCAATAATGCATGATTGTAACGGCCCTGAACATATTTTGATATAAACAGGTTGGATCAGTGGAACCTATTAGGGCTGGGCGGTATGACCAAAATTCTATATCACGGTATTTTTCAAAATTATACCAGTTTGATGGTATTCAACGGTATTTTTTTCCCCATGCATGAGTGGATGTTAACTACATTTTCCACTGCAATTACTGCAGTAGACTGGCTAAGAATAACCTATTCCACTGTCATGAGAATTGTACATTGTACAAAAAATTTTTTAATGTGCACACAAGTATTAATACAGGTTTGCTTGGCCCCATAAAGTGATAGTTTTCAAGGGGGTGGCATTAATGAAGAGAAGGAATCACATTGCACGACAGTTGCAGTCAAAATATAGAACCATTTTATTGAACAAATTTTGCAAACAACTTAAACTATAATTTTGACAACATGTTTTCAACAATCCAAAGAGACTTAGTAAAATATCCAGAGGTGCATGTCAAAAGTTGTATTGCACTGAACATGTCTTAGAAAAGGAATAAAGAGTAAATATTTTTGTAAACCAACGACACTTTCTGTTAATGTCAACAATCTCTGTCCACTGAAACGTTATATATGGATTATATATGTGTTATATAAATATGGATTGTAATGGCGTTGGTTATCTCGATCCACTGCTTGCTTTTTTTGTTGTAGGCAGTCCTACAGTGTCCTCTAGCTTTTTCAGTTTTACCTTAGGACATGGAGGGTGCCAATCTTAGTTCCATAGATTCATGGTACTCCAAAGCATGTTTGCGGCTAAGGTGGTGCAGCAAATTGCTCGTGTTACCGCCTCCGGTGATAACTTTAGCTCGACAGCATTTGCAGTAAATAGTTGTTTGATTCCTCATCCAACCTTTTAAAACCAAAATCTCCAGACAACAGATGCGGCTCCTTTTTTCGGCAAAAGTTCTTCTGTGTCATCATGTTCAACTTTATCGTCTGCTACAGCTTCGGAATGTTCTCTGTCAATTTTCACCACTCAATACCTCCACTAACACATGTACTCCGTTGCATGCATGTTTGGCAGTGTAGCAGTGAAAAAAAGTCCCCCCTTAAACAGTTTCCCGCTGCACCACGTTCTGAACGTTGTTTAGGCTATTTAAACCGGTATTGTAGTATAAGAAAAATCCATATCATAACAAAAATAAAAAACAGTTTTCAGTATGAACCAGTATACCTCCCAGCACTAGAACCTATGATGAAAAAAAATTTGAAAAGTTAATGGAGGTAGGTCTTGGGTTACAGATAGAACAAGAATATAAAATCCCAACACTTCCCTTTTTCAGCTGAGTTTCCATTAATTTTCATCTAGCAACTTCTGTATTTTTTTTTCTTACTAGTGAAGTAAATTACTTTAGATGTAAAAGAATATTTAGCAGCAGTAACTAACACTGAGGAAAAGTACTGTATACTACAGTCTTAATTGCCATTTTCATTCATTTTGTGTTTTTGTGTATGTCACTAAATGTAACTGTTATAGGGAAGTAGCTTGATCAGTGGCCAACATACTGCACATACTTACAGTTGAGTTTAAACTTTTGTGTGTGTTTTGTGATTTAAAGTACAGTGAAGTATTTCTCTGTAAAGTATGCAATACAGAATTATGCATTTTTGATGATATTTCCATTAACTGATATTTTCAGTGCAAGTTCCAACTTGCATACAAACTATTGGTGGAGACAAATCCGAATACAGTATTAGGCAAAGCAAAAACAGTGGGTTTTTACAAGTAAGGTAAAGTAAGGTTTCGAAAATAATTTGTCTTCAGGAAGAAAACTTTATAGCTTCCCTTATTTTTATTGCTGTGCAGCATCGGCTACATATACCTCCACCAGAGCACAAAAACAGGCTGTAAAAGTTGCCGCGTCGTCCCAATTGAATAGCAAAAACCAGGTCTTGCCAACAAACTGAGCTTAATGAAAATGTCCTCTTGTAATGTATTGCCTCTAACTACCAATTCATATCAAGATTTGTATGTTTCCTAACACGTTTTAAGCATTTGAGCTATTGATGGCTTGCTCCTCTTCCTCTGTGCTGAACAGCTCAGCTCACCAGTGACAAATCAGCACTGATCTGATTGCTTTTTGATAGACCCATTGTTTAACCTCTTCAAGCATGCTCAACCTTTGAGAATGTCATTTCTGATAGTAGTGATCGCTGTGTCCTCCATGCGGTGCCTTTGTAGTGGTACTAAAAATAAAACCTTTATAGTAAACTGCTCTAGTCTGCATGACAATGAAGGCTTTTAACATCGAGAAATGTTCTTTATACATGTAAACACTAGAAGTGACTCGAATCACTTGAGTGCTGTTCCATGTTAAAACTGAATTTAAATTTGAGCTAATGACATTATTCTAGTGAAGAGACAAAATACTGTAGGTAGGTTGATTTTTTTTTTTATTAATAATAAAAAAATAACACTTGCTGAGAAGCATCTTTAAAAGATGTGTAACAATTCTATTTAGTTAATAGTCTCTCTATTATAAAATAAAAAATCTTGGAAGGTTGGAAGGAGACTAGACGTGATTTTTCTCACAGACACTTTCACGTCCCGCGAGACGAGTCTTTGTTTTATTTCTGGCCCCGGGCGTGGTTAAATCTCTTGGCACAAAGAGTAGATGACGAAATAGATCATCATAAAAAATTCAAAAACATTGGTGCGGTACACATGCAGAGCAGGTTAGAGATAATGGAAGTACGAAAATTCGAAAGTCTCAAAAAAAGGATAGTAAAGATTGCATTAGCACAAACAAATGGAAATTACTCCTCGGTGAAATAACGGAACAGTGAAAAGAGATCAAATATATTGTTCGGATTTAAACTAAGTCGGAGACTTGTAGATTGTCTAATTCGTGTTGCCATCAGGGAAAAAAAAAAAGTAGTGTTTCTTCCCAATGAAGAGGCATATCCGCCAGAATTAAAAAATTTGTTGTTTGGTGGCATACCAATTGAGCATGCATTTCACTTGTTGAAGACTAAACTTCAGACAGAAAGGCCCACAAACAAACAGCAACTGAAAGCCGCTGCAGTAAAGGCCTGGCAGAGCATTAAAAAGGAGAAAACCCAGCATCTGGTGATGTCCATGAGTTCAAGACTTCAGGCTGTCATTGCCAGCAAAGGGTTTTCAACCAAGTATTAGAAATGAACATTTTATTTCCAGTTATTTAAATTTGTCCAATTACTTTTGAGCCCCTGAAATGAAGGGATTGTGTTAAAAAATGCTTTACTTGCCTCACATTTTTATGCAATCATTTTGTTCACCCCACTGAATTAAAGCTGAAAGTCTGCACTTCAACTGCATCTGAGTTGTTTCATTTAAAATTCATTGTGGTAATGTACAGAACCAAAATTAGAAAAAAGTTGTCTCTGTCCAAATATTTATGGACCTAACTGTATATAAAATAATTTCACATTGTAGTCTGTGTTCTGGATCATACTGTAATAATTTCTTTCTCAAAATACAGTACAATTGTGATATATGGTTCCAGATGCATCAGTTCTAGAACTTTCCTAAATATCTGACCCACAATAGGCACTTTATGATGTGAACTCTTGCTAATAAAGTTCATGATGTATAACCTTCCGTTTGTTCTTTTAGCTTGTTAAAATGTATTAGGAAAATAAAGTATGTGCATTAGAGAGGGAGTGTAGTGTCTTTTCTGATAATCTGACATAATCAACAATTGTGGACAAACATTTTTGCAAATTTTTAAAAATTATAATGGCCTCAAAGTTACAATCAAATTTCCAGCAAAATCAAAAATACAGAAATTAAAGTGTACACTAAACTGTGTCCAGTATTAAATTGTAACAAATCCTATCTCAGATAGTGTCCCTTCTTCCTCTTTGAGCCACTGCCCATCATAAGGCCTGTGAACAACACTGGTTATGACAGCCTTGATCTTGCCTTACAGCGCATAACTCTGAGCAAGTGGCAGTTGCAAAGAATTCTCAGGCCTAATGGACTCTAGTGACAATGCTATACCAGCATCGAAGAAGTTATTCATTTTATTGCTGATCAATTGCAAGGTGCCAGAAGACTGCATGATTATTGCTGGATATACACAAAGATCACACAAATTTCATAAATTGCAGGAAGGTTTAAAATATGAATACATAAATCGAGGGAACACGTTAATTAAAACACATGCACAAACTCTAAATTGTTCCAGTGATTATTTTTTATTCTATCCGTTTCCTCTCTGGAATTCTGTAGGTTTAAATGTGGATTAGGAACTAAATACTTCTTTTCTTTTGTGTTCATAAATATCATAATAGTTTTTTGAAGAACACTTATATTAACACTTTATTCTATAATTAGAAGTGTAATTAAAACAAAAACAAACACAATTGTTATGCTTATTTCCACTTTTATTCAAATAAAAATAATTTTGCTGCCTCAACAAAAACATTACAATAAATACAGGGCTCTCTGCACATCCCTAATACAAATACAGCTATGAACACTGGCATAAACAAAACCTGCTTATAACTGGAAAGATGTTGTATATGCTGTATATTTATGCAAATACAGACAACCTGAAATATCTGTAAATGAAGGTTGAATGAATAGATAAAGTTTCAGTGTTTTATACTTACTGCAGTCTGTGCAGTGATGTGTGTGCATCCCACAATCTTGGCTCCAGCCAGTGGCTTTTCTCCTTGAGCTCTTTTTCTTAAAGCCATCAGTGCAGGCATCTCTAAAAGAAATATGGAAAAAAAAGATGTTATAACAGGTCAAATATGGCTTGGTAGGCCCTAAATATACTTATATTTACTGTAAATAAGACTGTACTTGTTTCTCTAGAAGAACTAAACAGCAAATTTAAACTACTCTTTTTAACTATTTTCTAATATGCTGTTCTTCGCTCAAAACTTTAAAGACCTAAGTAGTCAGGAAACAAAGAAAATATGAAATTCCTAAAAGTTGGGAAAGAAAATTAGTACCACATAATCTGAGTTCTGGGGGCAAGTACGTATTTAGACATGCTTAATACAGTTTAGGGGCCATGCAGCCATGAAGCAAGAGACGGTAAGGGGAACTGATACTTTGCAGACAGCAGAGGGCAATGCAATCACACTTATAGTCTATATGGACTAAGTCAAATCAAGTAGAATATAGTTTTAACTAGAAGCTGTAGGTTTACATATGACTAATATATTAGGTATAGAGTGAAACCATAAAAAACTAAATAAATAAATAACTTACACACTGTCTTATGCAACATTAAGGTAACTGGGTATTTCCAGCTGAAGGAGTTGTTCTTATAAACAACAATGTCCTAGTTTTGGGAAAAACAAAAACCCAAAACATCCTGATTACACCCCACAAACTGTCACAAACTACTGAACTGCCCAATCTCTTGGGATGAAAATTAGTCCATGACCCCTATGGTCTTCCATTTATTGTTGAAGAATATACTTGCAAGTCCCTGTTATCAGGACTGTTTCATGTTCTAAACAGCTAACACAGTGCAACAAGTACACATACAGCAATTATAGATTTTCTGTTTGGTAACCATATACGCAAAAGTACAAACAATATGTTATCATGCTTGGCTACTCAGTGATCTTATAATAGAAGCTGACTGTCAAAGTGCTGTTGTCATTTTGGGGGACTCCTTCCTACAAAATCTGGACTGTGCACCATCTGGCCAGAAGACTTTTGTGCCCTGCTTTGCGTGTATGTGTGTTCAGGACACTGTTTTAATAAATAAAAAACTCTGTCTGGTTTTACTGATTCTATGCTTATCCACATGGGCAAAGGCGATTAAAGAAAATTTTGGATCACTGCTGCACATCGCTTTTGAGGGGATCTGGGACTCAGCTACGTGGATTGTCGTCTCTGGATCAGTTCTGATGTTTCGATGTTCAGGTGAGGCCTTCAGTCACCCGTTTTCTTTCAAGGCCTAGTTGAAGCCTTTCTGCACTGAGCCCAGCCCTATACTACTCAATTTCGATTTGTTCTGGGAGTGACACCTGGTTTTCATCCGAACAGGCATGGCACCTAGGTCCTCTCAAACAATATAGCTAAGGAAATGAATCAAATTTGTCCATTTGAAATCAATCATAAACATTAATATATTCTGTACCTAGTCAAGCCAGCCACTTAATTGTCTAAAAGAGTGTTTTATATTAAGCTACATGTAACCAATAATAAGCATACTAAAAACATCATACAGCAAAGGATTAATGTCCACAGTTTACTAAGTATCCGTTTCATTAGTTGTTTGATGAAGTCATGCCAACCATTGACTTATATGTACACCTTACATAGTATTAGTTAAAGAAATTTGTCAATTATTCTATGTAAAGATAACAGTGATGCGGATTTAAATTCCCCACATTGGTCTAGTCTTGTTAACTATAAACCTGGGTTAGGATATGAACATTCTGCAGTGGCTTTACCTATAGATATGCACTATACAGTTGTGCTTGAAAGTTTGTGAACCCTTTAGAATTTTCTGTATTTCTGCATAAATATGACCTAAAACATTAGATTTTCACTCAAGTCCTAAAAGTAGATAAAGAGAAACCAGTTAAACAAATGAGACAAAAATATTATATTTGGTCATTTATTTATTAAGGAAAATTATCAAATATTACATATTTGTGAGTGGCAAAAGTATGTGAACCTTTGCTTTCAGTATCTGGTGTGACCCCCCCTTTGTAGCAATAACTGCAAATAAACGTTTCCGGTAACTGCTGATCAGTCCTGCACACCGGCTTGGAGGAATTTGAGCCCATTCCTCCGTACAGAACAGCTTCAACTCTGGGATGTTGGTGGGTTTCCTCACGTTAACTGCTCACTTCATGTCCTTCCACAACATTTCGATTGGATTGAGGTCAGGACGTTAACTTAACTTTATTCTTCTTTAACCATTCTTTGGTAGAACGACTTGTGTGCTTAGGGTCGTTGTCTTGCTGCATGACCCACCTTCTCTTGAGATTCAGTTCATGGACAGATGTCCTGACATTTTCCTTTAGAATTCTCTGATATAATTCAGAATTCATTGTTTCATCAATGAAGGCAAGCCGTCCTGGCTCAGATGCAGCAAAACAGGCCCAAACCATGATACTACCACCACCATGTTTCACAGATGGGATAAGGTTCTGATACTGGAATGCAGTGTTTTCCTTTCTCCAAACATAACGCTTTTCACTTAAACCAAAAAGTTCTACTTTGGTCTCATCCATCCACAAAACATTCTTCCAATAGTCTTCTGGTTTGTCCATGTGATCTTTAGTAAATTGCAGAAGAGCAGCAATGTTTTTTTTTGGAGAGCAGTGGCTTTCTTCTTGCAACCCTGCCATGCACACCAGTGTTGTTCAGTGTTCTCCTGATGGTGGACTCATGAACATGAACATTAGCCAATGTGAGAGAGGCATTCAGTTGCTTAGAAGTTACCCTGGGTCCCTATGTGACCTCGCCGACTATTACATGCCTTGCTCTTGGAGTGATCTTTGTTGGCTGACCACTCCTGGGGAGGGCAACAATGGTCTTGAATTTCCTCCATTTGTACACAATCTGTCTGGCTGTGGATTGGTGGAGTCCAAACTCTTTAGAGATGGTTTTCTAACCTTTTCCAGCCTGATGAGCATCAACAACTCTTTTTCTGAGGTCCTCAGAAATCTCCTTTGTTCGTGCCATGATACACTTCCACAAACGTGTTGTGAGGAGCAGACTTTGATACAACAACAACATTTATTTATATAGCACATTTTCATGCAGAAAAGTAGCTCAAAGTGCTTTACATAATGAAGAAAAGAAAAATAAACAAAGTAAGAAATTAAAATAAGACAACATTAGTTAACATAGAATAAGAGTAAGGTCCGATGGCCAGGGAGGACAGAAAAAACAAAAAAAAAAACCTCCAGATGGCTGGAGAAAAAAATAAAATCTGCTGGGGATCCAGGCCACGAGACCGCCCAGTCCCCTCTGGGCATTCTACCTAATATAAATGAAATAGTCCTCTTTGTATTTAAGATTCTCACGGAAGTATTGATGATGATGGTCATGCAGACTTCTGGCTTTTAATCCATCAATATTGGAACATCACGGTGCTTTGAGTAGATGGTGGTGGCGCAAGATCCCTGTTCTTTAAATAACACAGGGTGCCCACTCACACCTGATTATCATCCCATTGATTGAAAACACCTGACTCTAATTTCACCTTCAAACTAACTGCTAATCCTAGAGGTTCACATACTTTTGCCACTCACAAATATGTAATATTCGATCATTTTCCTCAATAAATAAATGACCAAGTATAATATTTTTGTCTCATTTGTTTAACTGGTTTCTCTTTATCTACTTTGAGGACTTGAGTGAAAATCTGATGATGTTTTAGGTCATAATTATGCAGAAATACAGAAAATTCTAAAGGGTTCACAAACTTTCAAGCACAACTGTATCAGCACTATAATAATGCACGATGATCTAATTAAAAGGTCTGGACAAAGCAGGATAGACACAAGTAACTTAATTGTGCTCTTTCAAGACCTTAAATTTGTCCTCACCAAATATTACAGCTTTAACCAGTATACCCTTCTATATTAATGATCTTATTAGTGATAGGAAAATTGACTTTCATACATTGAGTGAAACATGGATCAGTAGTGATATAAATTGAAGCAGCACTTCCAAATTGCAATTTTGTTCATTTGGTTCACCAAGATAAAAAAGATGCCAGTTTAGGGAGTATTTTCTCAAGCTGATTGAACTGTACAGATACTAGTTGGCACTTTCACGTCCTTGGAGTATCTTGCTGAAGTTTTCCAAGGAATGACACAGTCTCTCATATTAACTGTTTACAGACACACAAAATATAAAGTGGCTTCTTTCTAGGAATTTCAAAGACTTTCTAACGTAGAAATATTGGTAACTAGAACTAAACAACAGAATATTATTTAAAAACATTTTAATGCATCTGCAGTGTCTAAGTTCATTAATGGAAAATGGGAAAAAATAAGGATATCATAAAGATAATTGACTCCTTAGCATTAAAAGTCAACAAAAAATGAAGAATTTAAGAGTAATTATGGACTCTGTCCTAAGCTCTAAATCACATATTTACATTACTACTAAGACTGAATTTTTCCATTTAGGAACATTGCAAAGGTTAGACCTTTTATAATGCTGCAAAAGGCATTTACTTTAACACACTCCAATCTGGACTACCTAAGACAGACATCAATTGGTTGCAGTTAGTCCAGAATGCAGCAGCAAGTATCTTAGTCAGAAAAAAAAAATCTGAGCACATCTTTTTACCTGTAAGTTTCTTACATTGGTTACCTGTGTGTTTTAGAACTGGCTTTAAAATATTAATAACTGTATATAAAGCTTCTAATAAATCTTCCTATTTGATATATTTTGGAGTGTGTCACCATACTTTACAAGTTTAATTTAGATTTACTAATAGTGGCCTACTTATTATTTTAAGAGCCAAGCCCTTTTATTGTTATGCACCAAAAATCTGGAATACATTACTAATAGACATATGGCAGACTAATACTAGAAAATAAAATAATAAAATAAAATAAAAAAAAAAACACCCTAAAAATCCATTTTTTTAAAAATATATTTTATTAATGTTTATTGTAATCATTCCATACAAATAGATCAATTTATAACCAAACAAATTAAAGACAAATCAAACCCCACCCCTGAGAAGGACAGCTTATCTAAAGGAGAATTGCTAGGGCTTTTTAATAAGACAACATTAAGCAAAGGAAAGGGAGAAATAAATATATATGTAAATAAGAGATGGAGACGAGAATTAAATGCGGTAATAGTTATTTCTCTTATTCTAAAATAATATTGATCAGATCCTGCCAGGTTTTGAAAAAATTTTGTACAGATCCTCTAACTGAGAATTTGATTTTTTCCAATTTCAAATACAGTGGAACCTCGGTTTGCGTTCCGGAAACGTGTACGTAGTCCAAAGCACTCGTATATCAAAGTGAATTTCCCCATAAGAAATAATGGAAACTCAGATGATTTGTTCCACAACCCAAAACTATTCAAATAAAAATGATTAATACAAAATATAAAGTAAAAATACATAAAACAAATTAACTTGCACTTTACCTTTGAAAAGAATCATGGCTGGTGTGAGTGAGTTTCTAAACTCTTGTGGGATTGCACCCAACGGGATGACACGCTGAACAGCGTCCCAAAGCAATCGCAGTCTCCCAGCGCTGTAGCAGTTCTCCGTAAAAGTGAATCCGAAAAGATCGCGGACATGCTATAAGCACCTGCCGTCAATGGGTGATACAAGGAACATGGAGCATTATAAATGTGCAGGGCCCTGCCTGACTGCTGTGTCTGTGTATAAATAACCGCGCTGTTGCTGTTTCAAGCTGAATAAGGCTTGTGTTGCTAAAGTACTGAGACTCAGCTTCGTGTTTTACGGTGCAAGACGGGGACTCGCACGTCACAGCGTGCACACACACGCGCGCGAACACGAACACGAACACACACACACACACACACACACACACACACACACACACGCGCGCACGCACACAGTCACAATGCTAATGCTGTAGTAAACACTATACGCTCGTACGAATGTTGACTATATGAGTGAGGCACGCAGACTCAGACGGAGAATAGGAGACGATTGCCCACAATCCAGCAGTGAGAGAGAGAGAGAAGAACCATCAGCTCAGTTGTGATCACATGACGCTCAGCAGACAAACTACTCGAACTGCAAGACCTCGCTCGTTTATCAAGTGAAAATTTATTAAAACTTTTTGCTCGTCTTGCAAAACACTCGTAAACCGAGGTTCCACTGTAATATAAAACATCGGTTTCCCACTGAGGAGAGTTAGGATTCTTCCAATTTAACAGAATAAGTCTGCGTGCCAAAAGTGTAGTGAATGCAATCACCGTTTGCTTGTCCTTTTCCACTTCAAGTCCGTCTAGAAAAACACCGAACACAGCTGTTAGTGGGTTAGGAGGGATTGTGACGCCAAGGCTGTCTGAAAGGCACTTAATTTTTGTCCAAAATGATGTTAATTTGGTGCAGACCAAGAACATGTGACCCAGTGAGGCAGGAGCTTGGTTGCAGCGTTCGCAGGTTGGATCTTGGCCTGGAAACATTTTGGACAGTTTTAAGCGAGACAGATGAGCTCGATACATAATTTTTAGTTGAATAATTCTATGCTTTGCGCATAAGGAGCTTGAGTGAATTCTCTGCTTTGCTACCTTCCACTCCTTTTCTGATATATTGATTAAGAGATCTTCTTCCCAATGTCCTCTTGGATCTTTGAAAGGTAGGGACTCTAATAGAATTTTATATAATGCGGAAATGGTGTTTAATTCCTCGGCATTGAGCAGTACTTTTTCCAGCATTGTGGAGGGTGCGAGGTGGGGAAAAAATCGGGCAATTTCTGTTTAACAAAATTTCTATTTGGAGATAATGAAAGAAATGTGTAGCTGGGAGGTTGAATTTTGAACGTAATTGTTCAAAAGATGCAAATATGTTGTCTATATAAAGATCTCTGAGCATTTTAATCCCAAAACTTTTCCAGGTATTAAAAACTGGATATGTTTGCGAGGGTTGAAAGAGGTGGTTTTCTTGCAGAGGTGCCACCGATAAAAGATTTTCCATCTTAAAATGCTTTCTAATTTGGTTCTATATTCTAAGTGAGTAAAACACAATTGGGTTATTAGTATATTTGCGATAACTTGCATTTATTGTAGAGCAGAGCAGGGAGTATAAAGAAGTACTACAGGATTTTATTTCTATTGCGAACCAGGCCTGTGTGTGTTCATTTATTTGTGTCCAGGTTTTTATGACTTGTATGTTTGCTGCCCAGTAATAAAACTGAAAATTAAGTAGAGCCATGCCACCTTCTGCCTGAGGTCTTTGTAGGGTTGCTCTTCGGATACGTGGGTGTTTTGAGTTCCAAATGAATGAGGTTATTGTTGAATCTAATTGCTTAAAAAATGATTTATTGATATATATTGGAATGTTTTGAAATAAAAAAAGAAGTTTAGGAAGGATATTCAACCTTAACAACGTTAATTCTTCCGGCTAGAGTGAGATGAAGGGTTGACCATCTATCCTGGTCTTGCTTATTTTTTTTCATACAGACGGCAAAATTTTGTTGATAAAGAGCTTTATGTTTACTTGTGATATTTCTCCAATGCAGTGAAAAGGTAGTTCCATTCAATCATATCAAATGCTTTTTCTGCGTCTAATGATAGTAATATCTCTGGGGTGTTTGATTTTGCTGGTGAATATATAACATTAAACAAGCGTCGGAGATTGGAAGATAGATGTCGGCCTTTAATAAATCCAGTTTGATCCTGTGATATTACCGAGGGCAGCACTTTCTCCATCCTTCTAGCTAGAATTTTTGAGAGTATCTTAACATCATTATTCAGGAGTGAAATTGGTCTGTATGATGCACATTGTAACAAGTCCTTATTTTGTTTAGGAAAGACGGTGATTAATGCTTGTCGAAATGTTTGAGGTAGTATTTGGTTGTCTCTAGCTTCTGTAAATGTTGCCAATAAGAGGGGAGCTACCTGAGTGGAGAATTTCTTATAAAATTCTACGGGGTAACCATCAGGGCCTGCTGATTTCCCGCTTTGTAGTGACTTTATAGCATCTAGTAATTCTGTTAGCGTTAGAGGTTTATCCAGGTCCTTGGCACTTAAAGCGTCTATTTGTGGTGTCTGTAATGTATCCAGAAATGCATTAGATTGTGTGTTGTCTTCTTTGAGCTCAGTAGAATATAAGGATTTATAATAATCTCTAAATGTGTGCATTATATTTTTATGGTCTATAATTTCTTCTCCATTCATGTTGGTAATTACTGGTATTGCATTGTGAACTTCTTGTTTGTGAATTTGTTGAGCTAAAAGCTTATTAGCTTTTTCTCCGTGTTCATAGTAATGCTGTCTAGACTTATAAATTAGTTGTTCAGTTTCTTTAGTTATTAAGATGTTAAGTTCTGTATCTAGGGCCTGCCTTTTCCTGTGGAGAGCTTCGCTTGGACACCTGGCTTGTTCTTCATCTATTCTAGTAATTTCGCTTCTTAGCTCTGATATTTTCTTGGTTTCTAATTTATTTCTGTGGGAAACAAATGAAATAATCTGTCCTCTTAAGAAGGCCTTTAGAGTTTCCCAGAGTGTTCCTGCGGAAACCTTTGTGGGCGTGTTTGTCTCTAGGAAGAAGCTGATTTGTTTGGATATAAATTCTGTGCAGTTCTCGTCTGCCAGTAGAAGAGGGTTAAGGCGCCATCTGCGAGGAGAGTGTGGGGGGCTTATTGATTTTAGCTCCAAGACTAGAGGTGCATGGTCGGAGATAACAATTGTGTCGTATTTGCATGATTTAATTGTAGACAAGAAATTATTATCTATAAAAAAATAATCAATTCTTGAGTAGCTATAATGCACTGGTGAGTAGAACGAATATGTTCGTGAGTTTGGGTTAAGAAACCTCCAGGGGTCTGATAAGTTGTGATCATTTAAAAACTGTGTAATTGTCTTTGCAGTATTAGATATCGTCCCCCCTGACACAGGAGTCCTATCTAAGAGTGGATTTAAAACACAATTAAAGTCCCCAGCCATTATAATTTTATGAGTGTTCACATTGGGAATGGATGCAAATAGATTTTGCATGAATTCCTTATCATCAGCATTGGGTGCATAAACATTTATCAAAATCATTTTACTGTTATATAAGTTGCCCGTGACCATCACATATCTCCCTTCAGGGTTCGATACTACAAATGGAACTGTTCTGTGTATGAGAATTCCCACCCCTCTAGTTTTCTTTATAAAGCTAGAATGGAACATTTGGCCAGTCCAGTCTTTTTGTAGTCTGAACTGATCCTTGCTTAGTAAGTGGGTCTCCTGTAAAAATACTATTTTAGCGTTTAAGCCTGTTAGGTGAGAGCATACTTTCTTTCTCTTTAATTCGTGATTCAGGCCTTTAACATTCCAGCTCACAAAGTTAACTGTCCCATCATGGAGACATGGATTCTGAGTTTTTAATGTCATTTTATAGTCTTAACTGGTAATGAGGCAGTTTCAATCTTAGTTTAAAATTTCCCCATGAGTTACTGCATTTTAGCCTATTGTTGCATTGATATTTATAGTTATAGGGATTAGAAGAATAGATTAGATATAGCCTGCTCTCCTTCTCTCCCCCCTTTATCCCCCCACCCCCCCCCATATTGCCTCTCCACATGAGGCTTGATCCCACTTCACGATGTCCCAGTCCTCTGACATACGAAGAGACAGAGCACGTCCAAAACAAAACAAACCCCACCCCGCAGCGGCCTTAGAGAATTAAAACAAAGATATCTATTGCAGCTGAATTCTTAATACTATCTGCCGAAAATATAATCATTAACAATCTAAGCTTAAAATAATCTTCAGCAATTTTAAAAATTAAAATATTAAGATAAAAAAATAACGAACCCTGGAAATGATTTTAAAAAGTAGTCTAGGATAAACATGGCAATTCCTACTATAATAGTATAATGTAGTAGTATAAATAGTATAAATAGCAATAAACCAAGTGTATTATGTTAAACAGTCTACTTTAAGGTAATAAAAAAAAAAAATCCTACATTACTTCCACACTCACATCTATAACTCTGATTAAGACATAAACATATAATGTCCAGATAAAGAAAAGGATGTATAATTATAATACCAGTCTCTTTAAATATGGATCCAGAGAGCAGATGACAGGTCCTTCCCATGCCTTGATAGAATACGGCTCCTTATTAACTTTCAAAAGAGTGTCGGAAACAGCTTCTTTAATTCCTTTTTGGCTTCTTCTTTGCTTGAAAAAATATAATATTGATCTTGAACTTCCACTTTCAGTTTGGCGGGATACAAGAGGCTGTATTTGATATCGGCTTCCCGTAGCAACTTTTTAATGTCAGAATAGGCTGCACGTTTTGCAGCTGTTGATGGTGAGAAGTCGGGGAAAATACGAATAAGATTATTTTCAAATGATTTCTTGCTTGTGTCTGAGAAGTGCCATCACATCAAGCTTACATCGTAGTCGCTCGAAGCGGACAATAAAAGACCTGGGTTTAAAGGTACTAGAACTGTATGTCGAGTTTAAAATCATCTCCAAATGTTTTAGACAGTAATTCTACGGCAAATTTCATTGGGCTTTAGCTTTCTCATTTCTCAGGTATACCCTCAATTCTTATATTATTTCTTCTGTGCCCATCTTCCAGGGCCGCAAGTCTGTCTCCGAGTTTTTTGCATTCGGAATTCGCAGCTGTAGCTTTTTCATCGGCGTTAGACGCCAATTGTTCCGCTGTTTCAACTCGAGCCGTGAATGCCTGCTTAAAGTCATCCAGCTGATCTGTAATGTCTTTAATCTGGTTGGTAAGCATTTTCAGTTTGAATCTATTTTCTTCTATGTGTTCTTCTAACTTCTCAAACATGCCTTTAAAGTTCACGTCAAAATGTTTAAATAGACGTGTTTCCCGGTCTTTGTTATCCTTCTTAAGCTCAATGTTAGACTTCATAAGATCATTCTTGTTTTCCTTCTTCAGCTCATTTATGGCCGTAGCCAGTGTAGAAATCATCTCTTTCAGTTCGGACAGTTCACTTCGGATTTCATGCTCTGCGAGTGGAAGTGCAGTTCCTGTTACGGCAGGTGCTGCAGGCTCGCGATTAGTAGATGAAAGCACATCCCACAGGGCCTTTTCTAGTCTCGAATGAACCTCAGAAATCGGCGATCCAGCGCGACATGTATCACCTGTATCACTTGCACCTTCGCTCCTGTTTTCAATCTCGACTGGAGACGAAACAATGGAGCGGGGTCCCAGGAGATCTGTGCCTTCGTCTGCCTGTTCCAAGTCAATTTCCGAGAGGCCATACCTTGCACTCGAGCCGGATGTCTGTCCAGACTTTGAAGCAGCTTTAAGTTTCTTTTCCGGTTCTTTCTGACTTTTCTTCTTGTTACTCATGCTTGTATATTGTAGTGGAAGTTCCTTGGTCGGGTTAAATACAGGATACCTCTAAACAATGTGAAATACGTGGGAAATTAAAGCCGCTGCAAGCGGAGCTCTGCTTCAGACGTCCATCTCCTATAACGGTCGAGACCAACTCCACTTTTTAATTTGGCTTTTTCATAGATACATTTTAGTTCTACTCTTAATAAACCAGATAAGCATAGAATTATCATACTCTTCAATAAACTTGCTATCTTTATTAATCCTATAGTTTCTCCATGTTTTTCTCCTGCTCCTATGAAGTGGTCTGTAATGTCTTTGAATCTTCTATATACAGTGCATCCGGAAAGTATTCACAGCGCATCACTTTTTCCACATTTTGTTATGTTACAGCCTTATTCCAAAATGGATTAAATTCATTTTTTTCCTCAGAATTCTACACACAACACCCCATAATGACAACGTGAAAAAAGTTTACCTTGAGGTTTTTGCAAATTTATTAAAAATAAAAAAACTGAGAAATCACTTGTATATAAGTATTCACAGCCTTTGCTCAATACTTTGTCGATGCAACCTTTGGCAGCAATTACTGCCTCAAGTCTTTTTGAATATGATGTCACAAGCTTGGCACACCTATCCTTGGCCAGTTTCGCCCATTCCTCTTTGCAGCACCTCTCAAGCTCCATCAGGCTGGATGGCAAGTGTCGGTGCACAGCCATTTTAAGATCTCTCCAGGGATGTTCAATCGGATTCAAGTCTGGGGCTCTGGCTGGGCCACTCAAGGACATTCACAGAGTTGTCCTGAAGCCACTCCTTTGATATCTTGGCTGTGTCCTTTGGGTCGTTGTCCTGCTGAAAGATGAACCGTCGCCCCAGTCTGAGGTCAAGAGCGCTCTGGAGCAGGTTTTTCATCCAGGATGTCTCTGTACATTGCTGCAGTCATCTTTCCCTTTATCCTGACTAGTCTCCCAGTCCCTGCCGCTGAAAAACATCCACACAGCATGATGCTGCCACCACCATGCTTCACTGTAGGGATGGTATTGGCCTGGTGATGAGCGGTGCCTGGTTTCCTCCAAATGTGACGCCTGGCATTCACACCAAAGAGTTCAATCTTTGTCTCATCAGACCAGAGAATTTTTCTTTCTCATGGTCTAAGAGTCCTCCAGGTGCCTTTTGGCAAACTCCAGGTGGGCTGCCATGTGCCTTTTACTAAGGAGTGGCTTCCGTCTGGCCACTCTACCATACAGGCCTGATTGGTGGATTGCTGCAGAGATGGTTGTCCTTCTGGAAGGTTCTCCTCCTCTCCACAGAGGACCTCTGACAGAGTGACCATTGGGTTCTTGGTCACCTCCCTGACTAAGGCCCTTCTCCCCCGATCACTCAGTTTAGATGGCCGGCCAGCTCTAGGAAGAGTCCTGGTGGTATCAAACTTCTACCACTTACGGATGATGGAGGCCACTGTGCTCATTGGGACCTTCAAAGCAGCAGACATTTTTCTGTAACCTTCTCCAGATTTGTGCCCCGAGACAATCCTGTCTCTGAGGTCTACAGACAATTCCTTTGACTTCATGCTTGGTTTGTGCTCTGACATGAACTGTCAACTGTGGGACCTTATATAGACAGGTGCGTGCCTTTCCAAATCATGTCCAATCAACTGAATTCACCACAGGTGGACTCCAATTAAGCTACAGAAACAACTCAAGGATGATCAGGGGAAACAAGATGCACCTGAGTTCAATTTTGAGCTTCATGGCAAAGGCTGTGAATACTTATGTACATGTGCTTTCTCAATTTTTTTATTTTTAATAAATTTGCAAAAATATCAAATAAACTTTTTTCACGTTGTCATTATGGGGTGTTGTGTGTAGAATTCTGAGGAAAAAAATTAATTTAATCCATTTTGGAATAAGGCTGTAACATAACAAAATATGGAAAAAGTGATGTGCTGTGAATACTTTCCAGATGCACTGT
This sequence comes from Erpetoichthys calabaricus, assembly GCF_900747795.2. Taxonomy (NCBI): domain Eukaryota; kingdom Metazoa; phylum Chordata; class Cladistia; order Polypteriformes; family Polypteridae; genus Erpetoichthys; species Erpetoichthys calabaricus. The sequence continues at coordinate 213,065,197 of NC_041394.2, read as the reverse complement.
GTGTGTATATATACAGTATATATATTACATATATATATATACACACATACAGTGGGGCAAAAAAGTATTTAGTCAGCCACCAATTGTGCAAGTTCACCCACTTAAAAAGATAAGAGAGACCTGTAATTTTCATCATAGGTATACCTCAACTATGAGAGACAAAATGACAAAAAAAAAAATCCAGAAAATCACATTGTCTGATTTTTAAAGAATTTATTTGCAAATTATGGTGGAAAATAAGTATTTGGTCACCTACAAACAAGATAGATTTCTGGCTCTCACAGACCTGTAACTTCTTCTGTAAGAGGCTCCTCTGTCCTCCACTCGTTACCTGTATTAATGGCACCTGTTTGAACTCGTTATCAATATAAAAGACACCTGTCCACAACCTCAAACAGTCACACTCCAAACTCCACTATGGCCAAGACCAAAGAGCTGTCAAAGGACACCAGAAACAAAATTGTAGACCTGCACCAGGCTGGGATGACTGAATCTGCAATAGGTAAGCAGCTTGGTGTGAAGAAATCAACTGTGGGAGCAATTATTAGAAAATGGAAGACATACAAGACCACTGATAATCTCCCTCGATCTGGGGTTCCACGCAAGATCTCACTCCGTGGGGTCAAAATGATCACAAGAACGGTGAGCAAAAATCCCAGAACTACACTGGGGGACCTAGTGAATGACCTGCAGAGAGCTGGGACCAAAGTAACAAAGGCTACCATCAGTAACACACTACGCTGCCAGGGACTCAAATCCTGCAGTGCCAGCCAGACGTTTCCCCCTGCTTAAGCCAGTACATGTTCAGGCCCGTCTGAAGTTTGCTAGAGAGCATTTGGATGATCCAGAAGAGGATTGGGAGAATGTCATATGGTCAGATGAAAAAAACTCTACTTGTCGTGTTTGGAGGAGAAAGAATGCGGAGTTGAATCCAAAGAACACCATACCTACTGTAAAGCATGGGGGTGGAAACATCATGCTTTGGGGCTGTTTTTCTGCAAAGGGACCAGGACGACTGATCCGTGTAAAGGAAAGAATGAATAGTGCCATGTATCGTCAGATTTTGAGTGAAAACCTCCTTCCATCAGCAAGGGCATTGAAGATGAAACGTGGCTGGGTCTTTCAGCATGATAATAATCCCAAACACACCGCCCGGATAACGAAGGAGTGGCTTCGTAAGAAGCATTTCAAGGTCCTGGAGTGGCCTAGCCAGTCTCCAGATCTCAACCCCATAGAAAATCTTTGGAGGGAGTTGAAAGTCCGTGTTGCCCAGCGACAGCCCCAAAACATCACTGCTCTAGAGGAGATCTGCATGGAGGAATGGGCCAAAATACCAGCAACAGTGTGTGAAAACCTTGTGAAGACTTACAGAAAACGTTTGACCTCTGTCATTGCCAACAAATGGTATATAACAAAGTATTGAGATGAACTTTTGTTATTGACCAAATACTTTTTTCCACCATAATTTGCAAATAAATTCTTTAAAAATCAGACAATGTGATTTTCTGGATTTTTTTCTATCATCTTTTTAAGTGGGAGAACTTGCACAATTGGTGGCTGACTAAATACTTTTTTGCCCCACTGTATACTACTTAACATTTATTTTAGCCAAAATGCACAGTGTCCACTGGGAGGTCTTTTGGCCTGGAAAATTTAGTTTTTTTTTTTTTTTCCTCTAGCATAACTGGAGTTTTTTTTTTTATTACTTTTTCAATTTATCCTGGCCAACAGCCCTTATCATTGAACTTTTATTTAGTGACTTTTAAAAAAGCAATTCTGTATTTAATGACTCTACTTCTCTTAATTCTACCTCGATCTTATGTGTTTATTTTTTATTTTTTGAATACTATTTATGCATTATAATTGTCACCCAATTTTAATTTTTTTTCTTTTCTTGTAACTACTTCTTTGACATCTTGTAAAGCATTTTGAGCTAAATGTTGTTGTTGTGTGGTGCTACAGCTAGCTGAATGGTAGGCTGCTTGTTATTACGAATACAATAGGTAAAAATGATATTAAGTTCATAAGGAAGAGAAAAATGGATGAGATTGAATAAAACTTTACTTTGTAATCAGTAAAATAATCTCTGAACTCCTGCAAACTTTGTGTTAAACATTACTACTGCTATATTTTCTTTTATGTTTACCCCCGTACTAATATTTAGCTACTTTGTTTATTGCACTTGTAACAGAATCTTTTGTATGCTTCCATCCTTATTGTCTCAAAATACACTACTACATGCTATCAGTAAAATGCTAATGTCATTGGTGATTCACAGGTTTCTAATGGAATATGTGGATTGTTTTCATAGTCACACAGTTGTCCACGCATTTTTCTGTGAACCCCGTTATGAAATATGACTACTAATCCAGATCTGAGGAGGATTCAGAATTCCTACTGAGCATTGAACCACTGAATGATTAAAATGTCTGCTGTAATTTGTAGATACTTCCACACAGACTACAGAAATAGTTTTAAAACTCGGGGCTGTCAGGTTTGACTTTTTTTTTTTTTTTTTTTTTTTAAATAAACATTTCTCAAAATGGTCTACAAATGTTGAATATAACTAGCCCTACATCAGTGCAGTTCTTGACTAAGGTGTGGCATTTCTAAACCTGTGCAGTGCGCGAACTGCTCTTAGGTGATATGAAAGGGGGCCACAGGACAAACCTGTGTCTCCATGCTCAGCTGCATTTTAGTTCCACTGCCCAGTCTCCTGCAGCTCTGGCTCTGAAGCTTCACTCATTTCACCCATTTGGTTTCATTCCCCTCTTCCATGGCCACTGCCCCTTGCCTATTCAAAATATCTTACTGCTTAAATGAGGTCCGAGGTAATAGTTCCCCTCTTACTCCTTACCTGTTTTAAACTGATCAATGCCAAGATCAAGACTGCTCAGGAATGACATGCCAAGACTGATAGATTTTTGAGGAAGACAGGCCAGCGCTCTCTTTCACAACCCCTCTACTCCCCAACAAGAAGTTCCACAGCGTGCGTCTCTCTCAAGTGATAAACTAAGTGGATGCACCCAGAGGTGTTGTCAGAAACAATTATCAGGTTGCTGGAGTATGTACCAACTCCAACTAAATGTAAATTGAAATATGTGCTAGAATTTCCAATTTTGCATACACAAACTGAAATAAACAATTTTTTCTTCTAGGCTTTTGATAAAAATACAACCTCTTTTTAAACTTTTGTACGTTTTACCTTAACTCGATGTTCTTAACTTCTTTAATAATCTACATTAAGGAAAGAATATACCACTATATTACTACTTTGGATTGTAAAGGACCAGCACACATTTAACAACTCATACTGTTTAAAGATTATTAAATATAATTATGACTAATAATAACAAATGCTATAAGCCTTCATAGGTAGTGAGTATGTATGCACTACACTCTGGGCAAATGTCAATACTACTATCACTGTAAAACTAAAGATTTTATTTAATAAAAAAAAAAAATGTTCTGATCAATGAAAAATGTTTCAGGATGCATCAATTACATATTAAATAGCATATAACTAACACCCCAAATCAGATTCCTTTAAACACTTCCCTTTGAAGTGTACTTCTATTAAACCATGGAAAGCAGAGCATTCTAATATTCAATTTTAACTACCTTGCTCTGCAATCTCTATCTCTCGGCGTCCAAAGTCAGCCTGCTTGATGTTCTTGATGCAGAAGTCACTACTACCCTTTGAGTTCTTCTGTTGTTTATCCCTTGGAGAAGTCTCATCATCAGAGCTGTCTGTATAAGAAGCCGCTGAAAACAAAAGCAAATGGTTTACATTTACATTTAAATATTTACCTGAAACATTTATCAAAATGAAATACAAACATAATTTCTGCATTTGCAAAGCTGGATTCAACGTTGATTTCTTGTCCAAACCTTAGTCACTATAGTAGTTAGTTCACACTAGCTAAGCACATACCATAATGCTAATGCTATTGCAAAAATAGAGCAAGCACAAAAAAAAAAAACATTACCTGTAAGATGTCATCTTTAATATATAGGTAAACACAGGACATTTTTTTGCAAACGGCACAAGAAATATTCCATAAAAGCTGGTAATTTTAAATGCATCAGAACATGTACTGACAGGTCTAAATATAATGCAGTTGTAAGGTAATATAATTTACTGCCAGATTTTAATCCCTATGTAAACATCCAGGTAAGTAAGAATTGAGCTGGCATTATTTAAAGCAGGGTTTCTTAAACTTGTTGAGACCCAATCTTGCCCTTTTTACTGTCCTCAAGATTCCTTGTTGAATATAGGGACAATCTTCAGTGTGAGGGTGGGAGTTGCTCTGTTGGAGAGTTATGGAAGATGGTCAGATTTGGGGTTTGGTAATTGAGGACGATTGTCTGAGCAATGTTGGTTGCTTATTCAACATGCAGTGTGTCCTACGATTCATTATTTCCTTCCACAAACCATCAACGACACATTAAAATTAAATACAACTATAACTTGCAAACCAACAACCCATAGTTTAAGAATCTCTAATTTAAAGTAACATTCAAAAACAGTGGATACAAGAAGAAAGGGACATAATCAGTCATACAGATAAATCCAGTTAAAATGATCAAAGCCAAAATCAAAACCACAGACATTATGAGGTTTGATGTAGGAAATAAAAACATAAAAAAAATTATTAAAATGCCTCAATGACAGAGTTTAAAGAACGCAAAGAGGCTGTTTATTAGGAACATAATTGGAGAAGGTTAGAAAACAGTTGACAAAGTGTTTGCTATTGTCAGGTAAAGGCAGCCTTGCATATGGCATCATTGAGTGCACTGCAAAAACACAAACCTTATTCTCTTTATACCTTGATGTTAAAAATATCACAAGGGACCAAAGGGTATGCAATCAATAACTGAATGTTAGAATGCAGCCCAAATTAAAGGTCAATCAGGCCTTTGTTCATGAAAACACATATTGTATGATGTAGCATTACATCTCAAGATATAGTTGTTCAGCAGAGAAAAAAAAAGAAAAAAAAAAAAAATCAACTGCATTGCATAGGCCTACTTTCAGTTACAATGCTCACTTTTAACAATTATGAGCTCTCCTAAATTAACCTTATCATGAAGTTTGACTTTGCCAGTTATTCCTTATATATACTGTGTATGTCAGTTGTCATTAAAACAGCATACTAGGTTTATCACTTGTAAGATTCACAATAAGAAGGCTAAATTAAAAAATAAACCTTTTTTAAACTTTAAAATGTCATTTCTTGTTGCAAAAACCCTCAAGTCGACCTTTGTGTATTTGCAATGACCTTCTATGTACTATTCAACTGTTTTTAATCAAATACATCACTTTAACCTTTTCTGCAGGAAAAAAAATTCACTCTTATAACTGAAATAATGTATAAAGAATTGATCTAAATGCAGCGACAGGGTTCAAATGAAATCTATCAAGGTACAGAGTTTCCAACGTCTCCTTGCTCTTTGTTTGGGTAAAAGGGTGCTGCACATTTGCAAAGAAAAACTGAAAATGAAAAGATTAACCTGAAGGATAACCTGTAACAATTCACAGCATAATATAATTAACATGGCTATTATGACATTCATGTTTTCCTTTGTTTAAAGGTATTCAAAAATTGAATATACAGTGGAACCTCAGGTCACGAACGTCTCGGAACACGTACAAATTGGGTTACAACCAAAAAGTTTGCCAAACTTCTGCATCTGTTCACGACCACACACTCGGGTGACGAACAAGCCAGTTTCCCTTCCGGTTCGTATGCACCAATGATTTCCGCACGTGTTCAGTCTCTCCCTGTGCATTCGCTGTGAACTCTTTGTGCTCTATTTCATTTCCCTTCCGGTTCATATGCGCTTGTGATTTACGCACATGTTCAGTCTCTCCCTATACCTGTACAGTGCATTGTTCTCGGTCAGATGTGCATCGCGCAGAGGGACTTTACCTCAAAACTGGAATCTCCTCTCCACCCAGTTCCTCCTCACATCCTTCATATGCCAGAACTCGACTCATGCAAGGTTAGTTTTCTTGGTTGTTTATGGTAAGTTTTTGTACAAATTACGGATTTTTCAAATGTTCATTTTTATCCCTGTGCTTAAAACTCATTAAAAAAAGTGTTTACAGCAATCGGTTCGTAAAGCTATTAGCGTGAACTCCTGCAATGGAGCTTACGGCCGTGAGCCGAGGTTCCACTGTACTTTTAAATATAGATGTATACACTTTTTTTTTTTTTTTTTTTTTTTTTTTTAAAACAGCAAAAGTTTTAAATTGAAATTCAACAGCAGACTTAAGGCCTACAAGTTCTAAACTAACAAGACAAGCAAGACATACACATATATACACACAACATCAAGGGCACAGAATAATACACTTCGTTTTAAATGTCCTAATGACTAAGCAACATTACTTGCATCTGTTTAACCAACCTGCAGTGTAATTGGTTGTCTCACTACTGTGGTAAATATTTGATAAAATATTTAATGATAAATTGTTAAATGATATGCTTTTAGGGCAGAATGTAGGTTGTATTGGGTTCATATGTCCTAGTTTCATTATTACCTGGGTGGAGTTTGTATGTTCCCCCTTATACTAGCTGTGCTACCCATCTAAGACAAGATGAAATCCAAGTAATCAACGTAGACCTCAGCATTAACGTTTGCAGTGTACCATCTATTAGACGCCATTTTATAATACATGTAGTAATAAAATGCTTTGTCCATTCAAACAGATGGAGCACTGCAAATGTTAACGCTGAGGCCTATGTTGATTATGTGGAAGCATTATTACAAATGTTTGTAATGTGCCATCTGCTGGAATGACAAATGCAATGCATTTTATTACTACAAATGTTTGTGGTATGCCATCTGTTGAAATGACAGAGACATATGGATACACAGACACATCCTTTTATTAAGTTGGATATATGTATGTATTCATTATGTTTATTTACATAACTATGACAATTATTCAAGTTTTTAAAAACATCTTGAAATAAACAAAGAAGCAGAAAACTACACACAAACTTAGGCTGCTTATGGTGGGAATGTATTAATGGTGTTTTTATTTTATTAATTACTGGCTCAAATGTATTGTTTCTTTAAACTTTAAATGTAGGTCAGGGTTTCAGTTGTTAGACTTAAATCAATGTAACTGAAACATACTTGTTTCAACAAAACGGAAGACTACAGTATATTGATATATTCAGAAATTAACGGAAATACACAAGTTGCTTATTTTGACCTTAATTGTTTTTTAAAAAATAGCCTTAGCTATCATTAACTGTACAAAATCCCAAGATAAATTATTTGTTCTCCTCCTAATCAGACACTGTACTGTACTTTGTACTTTATAAACATGCCCGCTGCCTTTTTCATTTTGTATTTGTGTCAGTATGTTACTACTGAGTCTCTGTTCTCAAACCTCAACTGTGAAATAGGGGTCAAAGAGAATTACAATCCCCACAGGACAGATTTATTACACTGCTCCAGGCAATGGATAGCTTTTGCTCTCAGGTACCAGAAGAGCAATTTGAGGCTGAAATGCCAGCTTGAAAGAGCACATTCTTTCATAATGTATGCATATGCGTAATACAAGAAAAGTCAATACATTTGGTACCTGATACAATTTTTTAAAACTTTTTGCACAATTTGAAGTTTACCTACTTTTCTTTTGCTTGTCTTCTGCATTATAATTGGATATCAGGTAGTAAGTTTGGAACAGCAAGTAGAGAGGAAAATTTTAAACTACAATAGGTCACGTTTAATTCTATTAATCAATTCAGTGTGTGCCCCTATCCAAGTCACTTAAAAACAAAAAAAAATACCTTATACTATATCCTGAACATGTAAGTTGCCAGGGATAACAACGTCAACCAAATACATAACAACCCGCCTGCTCTTAGTAAGCTTTACGTAAAAGAGGAACATAGGTAGCCAACTACTTATTAGTTCTCCATTTGAGTTGGAAAATATTTACTGTGTAAAGCAGTGCCTCTGGTTATCCTTCAGCAGAATGTGTGGGTACATTAATGCTTTACTGAATTACAAAGAACCCTACATGTGGTGCATCCTATTCTCAGCCTTATTATTTCTGAAGTCTAATTATGTTGCACCTAGGTTCTATTTAATGGATCTACAGCTTGGTTCTGTGTTCAAGGCATGTGTTTGGATATAAAACTAATGTGTTGTCTTATATACAACATCCATATGTACAGTGTAAGTAGACTTAGACCTTAGGAAGTCCCCAGTCTCAAATGATGTAGCATTTGTATGACTCAAAGAAGTAGAGCTTATTAACATGCACTTTTACATCAATGGTACTCAGGACCTTTCTAAGGGCCCTATAAGGCAAATATTACAGATTTAGAGACACACATCTGTTGTTAGCATTTATGATTTCAGGATATTTGCATTTAGCCCATGTCCTTTTATTCTGCAACAATAACCATCTGCTGTGTTGCTCAACTGTATTGCATGCTTTTTAACTGCTTTGAGCTAAAAAAAAATAATAATTTGGTACAGTCAAGATTATAGTAGCTATTGCACTGTGCAAGATATGATGACTACCAAGATCATGCAATATATATGTGGTCAAGGAGTAACTTTAAAACCTATTTAAAAAAGATCTTTTGATAAAGGTTAATGATGAACAGAAGCAAGATGATGCCACCCTGAGATTAATCTATTCTCAAAAGAAAATAGCCGGTTTTGTCTCAATATAGTTTGTAAGCCTACATTTGTAAAAGCCCTGAAAAAATGACAAAGCAGAATGATAAAACTAGATATACTGAATTTAAAATACAAAGCTAAAAAAGACACCTATTTTGCATGCAAAAGTTGGTGTATTTTTGAGTTAGTGTATTATATCTATCTATCTACAGCTGTTAACACAAAGTTTTGCTGTAAAGGTAACAGGAATATTCATGGTTCACTGAGAATTTGCATTTATCCATTTACATTGCTTTAAAGATAGCAATTGAAATAGCATCTCAGACGACTTCTAATGTACATTACAAGTAAGTATTCCTCAGTTATAAAACTAATTATAGTAGTGCCTGTGTTTGGGTATATTGCATTACAAAAGCATACTGTGCATGTACTGTATATACTGCAGATATACTGTGCACCAGCAATACAATTTGAAAGTGATACATGCCAGGCACAAGGATACTTTAAAAACAAGTAGACATTTTAAGCATAATACTCACCTGAAGCTCTAGATATTTTAAAATGAGCTTAGCTACCACATGATAGCCATAGTTTTAACGTTTCTTTGTAACTGCTGTTACATTTCTCTCTTTTTGTTTTGATTTCCATCCGGTGTTCTCAACATACTAGCATTTTATCTCTGTGCTTCTTGGCTATTTTCTTCCTGTTTTGCCATTCTTATCTCAATTTCTTGTTTGTTGAAAACTGTGGGCTTAGATTTGTCTTTGTACACTTCATTGCTGTAATTTGCCTTGGTATGATTTCCACTCCTAATGGCCTTTCCAGCTCTCCCTCCCCAAAAGTTTCCTGACACTCAATTTGAAATTTCTTTATGTCACATTGCAGGTAAGCTCTGCTGTCTTACTTTCCAAGTCCAGTTGTTTGCGGATCTTCAAAGATGAAAAGTAATTAATACTAATGAAGACCTGTGTATCTGGTGTGATAATCTGGCAGCATTGCAATAGATAACTCACTTACTTGATGCTCCCTTATAATTTCTTTGGAAATTGTATTACTAGTGAATTCTTGAAGATGCTTAAAAGCTTTTGTAGGTTTATCAGAAATGTATACATACACAGCACGTCTATGTTATTTATAAGCATTATTAAACGTGTACAGGCAAAGCCAAACTAAGAAAATGTTGCTAAATACAAATTATTTTTAATTTTGGTGTAAATGCATAGAGAATCTACAAAGATATGAAAACAGCCATATCAACCTTTCACCTTATAACTTTACGACACAGAGATTAAAATAAGTGAAAAGAAGGTAATTAAAATGATCATCAGGCAATAGTTAAGGTTTTGAAAATATGGTGAGGGGGGACCCAACTATCCAAAAGAAGAGAAAGACCAAGAATGATAAGAAAAGCTCTTTCAAAATAGTTATAAAACAAAGTAAAGTAGTTAAGGAAAAAGTATTTTATTCATACAAGCTTGCTGGTAGCTACTGTCAAATTTATCTTTACTCTTTGTCAATGCTCAATGAAGACTCCTTAAAAAGAGGAAACTAAAAGTTTTTGAAAAAGAATCAAGCAATGAAGACATGTCGACTTTTTCAGCTTTGGTTGCTCCAACCTTTATATCACCTTTAGATCTTCCGAGCACTAAAAATGTTATTATAACTAATTAGTTTTCAGTAGCACTAACTATAACTAATGCTTTCAAGGTCCATTTATACAGTGCCTACTGCAGAACAATTAGACAGGCTTGGCTTACCATATAATTTACATTAACTCCAGTTTCCAAAGCAGTACAAATGAAGGAAAGGTGCCTCAAATAGCCTCACTGAAATTAAAAGCACAATTCAGAAGCAAAGCTTTCTCAACAAAGTCAGCATTTTATTTTTGCCATAGGGGTCTGACCTCATTAAAGTAATTTATTCTGGGTCAGTCAGTTCAAAAGTAGTTGAAGAATATATAACCTCTTATTACTATAATTAGACAATCCAACAAACCCTAAAAAAACAGGCTATACAACAAGCATTCTTACCAAAATACTGTATATGGTAGTAAATTATTATGCCTCAAAAGATGGAGAATAAAATGTTACTGTACTGTAGGATATGACTGGTCAATAAAAGCACAGATATACAATATATATATGCATGTTTAAACCATAACACAAGTAAAAGCCAGTTTTGATGAGAATACAGAGTTAGAAGTTATTTTTTCCCACACAAACATGCAGTTTAGTACAAAGGTCGCCTACTGCGATGTGTATATGCTGTGTGCACCGCTATTAAAGAAAAATTAATGCGGCGTTATATCAGACTTCCGACTGTAGCGGAGGCCAATGAAATTGCATACCGCAATTCCTTGGTGCATCTTGTGCCACAGATTTATGGTGGCCTATTCTTCCCCCGACGGAAGGCTACCGCGATTACATTAATTGCAAAGGGTGGCCATCTATTGTTCTCCAGGCCCTTGTTGATGACAGGTGCATGATACGAGACATTTGCGTTGGCACTCCTGGAAGTGCCCATGATGCAGCTGTGTTTGCAGCATCGCATCTGTACAGGTGAGCCTACCTTTCAACATCCCTTCTCAGTGCGAGAACAACTGAATTAGTACTGTAACCTGCTTCCCTTAAGGTTTTTAATTAAAACTGAAATTTGAATACATACAAAATAACGACGTTTAATCAAAAAAAAAACTCTTCATCAGACCATGCGAACTGCTCCGCCATTCTCGTTTTGATTGCACGTGATGAAAATGTGACACATTTATTTGCGCTAAAGCCCTTTTTTCCAACAAAAAGTGTTTCCAATGTAGTTTTTGCGACATCTGAAGTATCGATATGGAATTTATGCGCTAAAGTTAAACGGAAAAATATTATGTCGACATGTACAACATTTTATCGATAATTAGCATTTCCATCAGCTATATCGGTAAAAAAATTTGAAGCGCTAAATATTTTTTCGGAAAAACTCCTTGGATGGAAACCTGGTTATTGACATATTCATTTAGTATAAGGTCAAACTACCATAAAATAGTTAAAATGTTTACTCCAGTAACCAAGTCTTATTTTAAAAAAGTGTTAACATTAAAATATTATGACGTTAATAAATTGTAAGCCAGCTGTTATAAAGTTTGTGGTCACATTGTGTACAGTCACATGTCTTGGTTACACATATTATGAAGTTCACCTTGCAAGTGAAATCAAATCCCTGACAAGTACACAAACCAAGGTGCCTGAACTTTAGCCAATTACATTAAAATACACTCAGTAGCACATCACTGAAACCACTTAAAACTAAAAGCATTTGTGATATTATTTTGGTCATCCAAATCTTCTCATCTATTTGTCATTACTGTCCCGATAAAAACTTATGAGACAACAAACTTTATAACAGCCAACAAGCAACTCATTAGCTGGCAAAGAAATTCAGTAACAACCTTATCCATTCTGGCACAGAGTGTTCAGCCTACATCCTTAGTTATGAGTAATCTGAGATATTAGATGACAGCCACTTTTCAAAGGTAGCCTTGTAGAGGAAACCGTAGGGGAAAATACACTGTTTTGTCCACAATGAATAAAGGCCAAATTTTCTAGCAGATTAGGCAAGGCTCTCATTTAAAAATAGCAACTTTTATCAGAACCATAACAAAAAAAAAAAAAAGGTTTTATATAGTCTTATATTTTAATTCTTGGAATCATAACTGAAACAGAAGCGTTACTCAAGGCAAAGTAACCAATTATCTAAGACTAAGAAGAGCTTGCTCAACATACAGTAACAAAAAATAAATTTAGCAAACAGTATTTCACCAGTCTCACTTTCAATACATAAATGATAGAAAAACAACAACCCCTACTTTCAGACTTTCATAACTTACATACAGTAAGTGAAACAAGAAGCTGCTGTCACACACGTGCGCATGGGAGGCAGCTAAAGGGTCTAAACAAGGTTAATTCCAAACCAGACCGGGGGTGGCGGAGTGCAAGAACTCTTTCTCTCACTTCTCTTCAGACCAGTTACGGGAAATACTGCCTGGCCCCGATGACATCACTGCCAGGTCTGGCATTAATAATGTCACCTCCGGCCCCCACTGATGATGCCACTTCCGGTTTCAGGTCCACTGATGACATCAATTCCTCTGCTCTACTTAAAAGCTGCCATCTTTGTGCTATCGAGTCAGTTCTGTTGGTGGCTTCAGTCTATACACATCTGTATATTATTACTATCCATTTTGCAGCCAGGAACAATACACAGGTGGCTGCTCCAAACCTTTTCGTGACTTTTTTTGTCTTGTTTATGACACTACTATATGCAGATATCCACAATCAAAGGAAACTGCAGTTTATTTATGGAGCAAAACAACAAAATTGCTAATTGTATAGGGGTTTGAATATAGCTTGTTAGATACCCTGAAGTTCAAAGTTATAAGAAAAAAAAAAAGTCATCCATTTTCTTAAAGTAAATTAAACATTTTCAATCCTGTGATTTGACCTGTTGAATACTATTTATTAAATAGACTGGGCTTTTCTTTAGGCTAAAGAAAAGAAAAAAAAAAAAACAAAACATGATGAGTACTGTAAAAACATGAACCCTAGAATTATGTGGCTCATTATATAAATTTGCTCCCTTCAGTTATGAGTTATTTAAAACTTCACTTTCTGAACCGAGTTAGTCAAACAAAAAACTAAAAAGTGACTAAAACAACATGAATGCTAAGAATTCCTTTTTTAATTAGTGAAAAATATCATTTCTTATATCTTCATTATAATAACTATTCATGGTGGCTCTAAAATCTGTACTAACCCCTACTCTCTCTTCTGTTTCCCTTTTCCGGTGTCCTTTTACCCAAAGCACCATGATGTTCCAACAATGATGGATGGATTAAAAGCCAGAAGTCTGTATGACCATCAGCATCAAGTGACTCCGTGAGAACCCTAACTATAAGGAGGACTATTTCATTTATGTTAGGTAGAATGCCCACAGGGGACTGGGCGGTCTCGTGGCCTGGAACCCCTACAGATTTTATTTTTTTCTCCAGCTTTCTGGAGTTTTTTTTTGTTTTTTCTGTCTACCTTGGCCATCGGACCTTACTCCTTTTCTATGTTAACTAATGTTGTCTTATTTTAATTTCTTATTTTGTCTTTTATTTTTCTTTTCTTCATTATGTAAAGCACTTTGAGCTACTTTTTGTATGAAAATGTGCTATATAAATAAATGTTGTTGTTGTTGTTATTTATTAATTATAAGCAGTGATCAATAGTTGGTTTACATTATAAAATGTCACAGACACTTGAGGAAAAGGACCTGCTTAAAAATGTACTGTACAACATATCTGGTTATATAATTTTTTACACAAAGGCTTACTACTACCACTACTACTAATTTATTCAGGGACCAATAAATAAATATTTTTTTAAACTTGTACTAGCAATAAAAAATACTATGGGGCCTTGTTAAGAGATGGTTTTAGAGTTTAGAGTTAATCCTGTAACTGAGCAGGAAGACTTGACTTTAATTTCTAAAATGGAACCTACTGCTTGTTCCCTAGATCTGGTGCCTATAAAACTAGTAAAAAGTGCAATGGATGTTCTTGCAGTGCCTATTCTTAACATTATTAATAGTTCATTATTGCATGGCACAGTACCTGATGGACTAAAAGTGTCAGTCATCAAACCATTACTTAAAAAGTCAGACCTTGCCTCACATATACTTAATAATTATAGACCAATTTCAAATTTACCCTTTCTCTCTAAAAATACTTGAAAAAGTAGTCGCCAATCAGCTTCAGTCACGCCTGATGTATTACAATTTATTTGAGAAATTCCAGTCTGGTTTCCGCACTGGTCATTGTACAGAAACAGCACTAACGCGTGTTGTAAACGACATTCTGATATCCTCTGATGACGGAAACTCCACTGTAATTACTTTGTTAGATTTAAGTGCAGCATTTGACACCATGGACCATTCTATTTTACTGCACTGGCTGGAAAATGATGTTGGACTTACAGGCACTGTCCTTGCCTGGTTTCGTTCTTATTTAGCAAATCGATTCCAGTATGTACAGAAATGTGCTGACAGTACTCCATCATTATACACAGAACTGAGATATGGTGTCCCACAGGGCTCAGTACTGGGACCTTTACTGTTTTCACTTTACATGCTTCCACTGGGATCTATCATTAGGAAACAAGTTCATTTTGACTCATACACAGATGACACCCATTTATACCTTTCATTTAGACCAAATGAAGTTTCTGCAATGTTGTCTTTAATTAGTTGTGTTAGTGAATTAAAGGAGTGGATGGATAAGAACTACTTGTCTTTAAACACTGATAAAGCAGAGATATTATTTATTGGAGGGAATGACACTGATCGCAACAGTATTTTGTCATCATTTAACTCAGTTAGAATCATCATTAAATTTTATTGAATCAGCCTGCAATCTAGGAGTTATTTTGGACTCTAGCATGTCATTTAAAGCGCACATTACAAAGTTGTCAAAATCATGCTTCTTCCATCTTAAAAATGTTGCGAAATAAAGGCATTTTCTAAATAAGCAGGATTCTGAGAAATTAATTCATGCATTTATTTCTAGTAGGATTGACTACTGCAATGTGGTGTTCACTGGATGTTCAAACTGTTCTTTATACAGCTTCCAGTTAATCTAAAATGCTGCTGCAAGAATTATTACAAGAACAAGAAAATATGAACACATAACTCCAGTTCTTAAATCCTAACACTGGCTCCTGGTTGGTTAAGTTTAGGGCAAATTTCAAAATCCTCTTTTTAACATATAAAGCCTTAAATGGCCAAGGTCCGGCCTACTTGTCTGAACTTATCATTGTTATACTATGTGTTTTTTTTATTAAGTTTAATGTCACTGTTCTCTGTGCCCACTGTTATGGACTCATTCATACAGGCACACCAAGTATGGTACACAGAAGCACAACAGCAGCATTTAGAATTGCCGAGCCAAGCACAGGGCTAGAGAGCCACAGACAACTGGAGAATTGAATAGTCAGCTTAAAGACAAACTAGTATATTTCTGTCTTCTGTCAGTACACCATCTTATTTCCTTGTTGGGAGTATAAGAACTGTATGTAGGCATTGTGCTATTCCTGTATTTTTTGAAGGTGGGGCTGGAATCCTTCCTGCCCTTGTTTGGAACCAGAGAAACGCACCCTGCACATGGAACAACCAAAATAAAAGGATGGACCAACGACCAACACTTTGAAGCTTCCAGGTGGAAGAGTATGTCTTCCGTCCGAGGCCAAGCAGAAGATTATGTCTTCTGTCCGGCTAAAATCCTTTCAGCGTGGCAACGAAAGATGACGGACTGCACAGATCAAGAGTCCCATGGCTTGATATGTCTGTCATAAGCTTCCCGTTTGTAATGCCACGTGAAACCGTCAATAAAGAGCTAGAATTATCCTAACTTGTCGTGTAAGCTTGTAACCGTCATTTTGCATGCTGGGTGTGATAATACCTTTTTAATTTATAATAATTTATAATTCAGGTTAATTAAAACGCCGCAATATAAAAGAACACATTTCCAGAGAGCTAATGCCTCTTAAAGAAACAATCAATCATGACTTACAAACTAGAACATACATTAAGATCTCAAGATACCTGTGTCTGCTTATGATTCTAAGGATTAATAAAATAATAGTGGGAGGTCGAGCTTTTAGTTTCAAGGCCCCTGAACTGTGCAATGGTCTGCCTGCTATTATAGGAGATGCCCCTTCGATCTCAGCTTTCAAATCTTAACTCAAGATTCACTAGTTCAGTTTAGCATATCTTGAGTAGAGCTGCTGATTAACTGTACAGACTGCATCTCTGTTGCTAGTTGTAAGCACTAAACATAAGTAATAGGATAGTTATTTGTTCTATTGTTACTAACCCTTACCTATTCTGTTTCTCTTCTCAGTACTCAAATGTGGCACTTGGTGCCACTGCCCACCCTCCAAGTTGTTCTGCCTGCCTAAGGTAAAGTCATCTCTGATGGAGGATCACAGGAATCATCGGAGAGAGGGGTTCCTTCAGCGGATTGGCTGGCTCAGCACTGACCCAGCTGTGGAATGGCCAATAGGGGGATGCAGCTTGATGGCCAAAGTCTCCAGGATATGATATCATCTACTGTTCAATTCTGCTCTGTACTTGTAATATTTGTATTACACTATTATATTGTATTGAGGATTACTTGTGTTCTATTCTGTGTATTATATTTACCCCCTTTTTTGACACCCACTGCATGCCCAACCCAGCTGGGAAGGGGTCCCTGTTTGAACTGACTTTCCCAAGGTTTCTTCCATTTTTTTTTTTTTCCTACAAGGGTTTTTTTGGGAGTTTTTCCTTGACTTGCTGGGGGGGCTGACAAAAGGCAGGGCCTGTTAAAGCCCACTGCAGCACTTCATGTGTGATTTTGGGCTATATAAAAATAAATTGTATTGTATTGTATTGTACAAGACATAATAAAGACCTTTTTTTATGAACAGATTCTTACTATGTTAAAACATTTGTTGTTTTTTTCAAGATGACTGGTCATTCTGATAAAAAGGTGTCATCTTAGAGCATAATTTTCCAAACTGAGAAAAGCATTAAGTTCTTAATAATCTATTCATTTAAACATTTTTGCAGATATCGGATTATATATATATATATATATATATATATATATATATACACAGTGATCCCTCGCTATATGGCGCTTCACCTTTAGCGGCTTCACTCTATCGCGGATTTTATATGTAAGCATATTTAAATATATATCGCGGATTTTTTGCTGGTTCGCGGATTTCTGAGGACAATGGGTCTTTTACTTTCTGGTACATGCTTCCTCAGTTGGTTTGCCCAGTTGATTTCATACAAGGGACGCTATTGGCAGATGGCTGAGAAGCTACCCAACTTACTTTTCTCTGTGTCTCTTGCGCTGACTTTCTCTGATCCTGACGTAGGGGGTGTGAGCAGGGGGGCTGTTCGCACACCTAGATGATACGGACGCTCGTCTAAAAATGCTGAAAGATTATCTTCACGTTGCTACCTTCTGTGTGCAGCTGCTTAGTGAAGCGACATGCTGCACGGTGCTTCACATACTTAAAAGCGCAAAGGGCACGTATTGATTTTTCACTCTTTGTTTTTATCTGTCTCTCTCTCTCTCTCTCCCTGCTCCTGACGGAGGGGGTGTGAGCTGCCGCCTTCAACAGCTTTGTGCCGCGGTGCTTCGCATACATAAGCCAAACAGCCGTATTGATTTGTTTGCTTTGCTCTCTGTTTCTGACACCCTGTGCTCCTGACACGCACTCCTTTGAAGAGGAAGATATGTTTGCATTGTTTTAATTGTGAGACAGAACTGTCATCTCTGTCTCGTCATGGAGCACAGTTTAAATTTTTGAAAAAGAGACAAATGTTTGTTTGCAGTGTTTGAATAACGTTCCTGTCTCTCTACAACCTCCTGTGTTTCTGCGCAAATCTGTGACCCAAGCATGACAATATAAAAATAACCATATAAACATATGGTTTCTACTTCGCAGATTTTCTTATTTCGCGGGTGGCTCTGGAACGCAACCCCCGCGATGGAGGAGGGATTACTGTATATATATAATTCATCTAGAAACATTACAAATAAAGTATTGAGGTGAGACCATTGGCAAATAAACAAATCTTAGAATTAGTGCTGGGTGGTATACTGGTTCATACCGAGAACTGTTTTTTATTTTTTTTATGATATGGATTTTTCTTATACCGCAACACCAGTTTAAATTGCCTAAACGACGTTCGGCGGGAAACTGTTCAAGTGGGGACCTTTTTCACTGCTACACCGCTAAACACAGATTTGTTGCACTAGGGCTCTTTTTCACTGCTACACCACCAAATAGGTAGCGGTAGCATAGGTATTGCGTGGTGAAAATGGACAGAGAACATTCCGAAACTGAAGCCGACGATAAAGTTGAACATGATGAACAGAAGAACTTTTGCCGAAAAAAAGGAGTCACGTCCGTCGCCTGGAGATACTTTAGTTTTAAAAGGTCAGATGTGTAAATACTGTTTCTATACTACTGGATAATACTGCAAGCCAAGTTGTACTTGTTTTATTTGTTTTCAATACAGTGTAATGTACCTGGGTACTGTGTAATAGTGTGACGACATGTTGACTTTATTCTCGACATTTCTACTTTATTCTCACCATTTATGTCAAGATTAAAGTTGACATGTTGACTTTATTCTCGTAATTTGTCATTAAAGTAGAACATCGTAAACTAAACTTCATCGTAAAATGAATATTTAATTTACTAGATTTTCTCAAACCCCGTCATAAGTTATATAGCACATTAAATGCTTTAAGTGATTCTTAAACTGACTTCTTCTTGCACTAAGAGGAGGCGCCTGCAGTGATCGCCGCACAGAATACATTCACTTCATGATCTTCCTGCTCTCTAAACATTTAGAATGCTAAGATAAATACTTAATATAATTTTCATGGTGAAATGCATTAAAGCATGCATTAATCATATGGGGCACGGCGGCGTGCCTGCCTTGCATTTGCATGTTTTTCTGGTGGGTTTACTCGGCGTGCTTCAGTTTCCTTTCAAAGTCATGTAGGATGTGGGGTTTTGTTGTGCTATATTGACCCTGCTAGTGTATGTTTTGCTTCTATTCATCCTGCGATGTGCTGGCGACTCATTCAGAGATGGGCGCAACTCTGAATGGATGGCATAATTAAACATGTATAACGAAAATATTTTTAAAGTTCTGAACACTCCGTGGGCTAAGGTTATAACTAGTCTTAATTTCACAAAGACGTTTATCGTGTGGTGATTGGTTATGTGGTGAAAGAAAAAGGAAGGATAGGAACTGGCGTTTTGGTACGTCAGATAGAGACAGCATGCATGCAATAAAGATAGCCCGCTCAGAAGAACATGCATTGAATTCTGTGTTCGTGTCTCCGACCAGCAGATCACAAACCCAACATTCACACAATATTTAAGTTAAACCTGTGCGATAGCTATTCATACATCCAGTTTTTTGGAGCCTCGTCACACCTGCCATAAAGTTCTCTACACTGAACATACACCTGGGGACCACTTACTGTGAGGGAGCAGCACTACCGCCTCACTACCGTGCATGTGTAATACCTGTAATACATGAAAATGATATCAAGTATTTATCTTAGCATTCTAAATTTTCAGAAAGCAGGAATATCATGAAGTGAATGGATTCTGTAAGGTGATCGCTGTCTTCTCTTAGTGCGGAGGAAGTCAGTTTAAGAAGCGTAGTGATTAACCACTGGGTCGGGGAACGTAACACAAAGCATTTAATGTGCTGCATTAATTTATGACGGGGTAAATTAAGTAATTGATTAAACATTGATTTTAGGAAGAAGTTTAGTTTTACGACATTCTACTTTAATTATGAAGTAAACTATGAGAATAAAGTGGAAATGTTGACTTTGTTCTCAACATATTGAAGTAAGGTCCATATTAATGCAGTTTGCCTAAATGATGGTTCAGTTGGTAAAGATGTCATCACCAAGTTGCACTTGTTTTATTTTATTTTAATTTGGTGAATACTGTGTAATGCACCTGGGCTTGAAGTCTTGAAGTAATAGTGCAACTATCAGTAATACAATTATTTATTTTATTGTTATTATTTATTAGTTTAAATATTATGCAGTTTAATGATGAAAGTTGTTTAAAAAGTCACTTTAACGTGTCAGTGGACAGAGATTGTTAACATTAACAGAAGTGTAGTTGGTTTACAAAAAATATTTACTATTTATTCCTTTTCTAAGACATATTCGGTGCAATACAATTTTTGACAAGCACTTCTGGATATTTTACTAAGTCTAAATGCCTCTCTGTATGGTTGAAAATATGTTGTCAAAATTTTGTTTTTGCAAAATTTGTTCAATAAAAAGATTCTATATTTTGACTGCATCTGTTATGCAATGTGATACCTTCTCCATTAGTGACACCCCCTTGAAAACTATCACTTTATGGGGCAATGCAAAACTGTATTAATACTTGTGTGCACATTAAAATGTTTTTTTGTACAATGTACAATACTCTTGACAGTGGAATAGGTTATTCTTAGCCAGTAATTGCAGTGGAAAATGTGGTTAACATCCACTCATGCATGGGGAAAAAATACCGTCGAATACCGTGAAACCGGGATAATTTAGAAAAATACTGTGATATAGAATTTTGGTCATACCGCCCACCCCTACTTAGAATTCAATATAAAATGCTTAGTGCCCTATGTGAAAGAATATCTTAATATCTTACCAGAGCTGTAGCTGTCAGTGGAGGACTGAGAGATGGAGCGGGATAGGGACCGACGACCAATCTTAGTAGGGCGTTTGTTAAACTCCTGCTTCTGGTCAGCAAACTGAATTTGCTAAATCAATAAAAAAGAAAGGAACAAAAAATCATCATATTATATTCACCCTAATATATAATTGTGTCAATCACACTAACAACTTTACAAGCCTATTTTGAAAAACTGCATTGTCATAATACACATTCTAGCACTTAATGGAACAGTTTACTGTGAAATAGTTTAACATTTAGAAATGTTAAAAAAAGAGTAAACAACTGTGTTCTCCTGAATATATATCATCATTCTACGTAGATATTAAATGTTCTCCCTGTCTATATGGGCTTTTCTGTTGGTAATCCAGTTTTTGTCTCTTATTGCAAAGACATGCAGTTTAGATACACTGATAGTTCTAAATTTTACATAATTTTGTGAGTATGTGTAATTGTGTGAATGTGCCATGTGACAAATATGTTCTCTGTCTAGGGTTGGCAAATACCCTCTGCTCAGAAATGCCTGGATAGGCACAAGCTTCCTACAGTCACAAACTGGAAACGCTATCTGAAAAATGAATTAATAACAATTAAAAACTATTATTAGCCATGTGTAATTTACCATATCACAAATTACAGTAGTGTTTGGCTTTAGGGCATATTGCAAGTAATTGTAATCAACCAATGTATACAATATATTTTTCACTGGAGAAATGTTCAAAATAACCTTAAAAAATTAAATAAGCAAAAGCAAATATTTATACAAGTAATACCTGAAAAAGACAGATTAATAATACTATAAAATGCTCTTTACTGACATTAGTTCTTTTTTCTTGAACAGTAAATCTTGCTATAAATAAACAGACACATTTTTCAGTAGAACTGACTCCTTGTGCACTCTTTGAAACTGTTTTTACTGTAAAATTAAACAACTCATTTAATGTGACTGAGCCAAGTATGCCAAACAATGATATTCTGAAAATTGTAGCCATACTGTACTTTTAAAATTTTACAAATATCTTGTATCTCACAAACCACACATAAGCCTTACAGCAGTTGAACCACTTTCGAACAAAAATATAAATTCATATCCCAACATCACCAACTTGTATTGCTTCAGAGAAAGAAAGAAAAAAAAAAAAAAAAAAAAAAACATATAGTGAAAACATATAACGGTCATTTTGCAGAAAAAGGAACCAAAGGAATAGCAATTTAAAAAAGGCCTGGAAAATGTGCATTTGTCTTCTGTTATGACAAAGGAAAATAATGTATGTTATAGTTAATTTACAGCAGATTTCACATACCTAAAGGTCTAAAACCTTTTTGCAGTGTGGACTAGTAAAGATAACATTTCCAACAAACCAAAAAAGGCACACTTGCACAAAAAAAGTTTAAACATTGGAAAAGCTGACAGGATTTCCTTCACCTACATTGGCACTGGGGCTGGCGCAGAAAGAATTATTACATTCTAGACAGTCTCTTTTGCCAGTTTTTGTTTTCTAACCACCAGAAGAGGCTGATGGACTGATCATGAAAGTACAGTAAGAGCATTAATGGTTCCGCTTACCTCCTTAGACCCAGAATCACTGCTAATACTATACTTCTTCATCTTGTTTAACATTTTGGACACACTCATTAGTTTAGCCTATACTGAGCAGTTTTATCTTTGGGCCTGGGCATTTAAACAGTCAATTTAATCCTGAATAAACTGGCTGAAGTCTGGTTCAAGCTGCACCTTCTTAAAAATGCTCCAACAGAGAGAGAGAGGGGAAAGAAAAAATCAGAAAGTCAAACATTGTTTCCACCCCCAAACAATCATTAGCTTAAATGTACATGGATACTTACATTAATGAGGCAATAATTTTAACTTGACAACCTCATTTTCATCTGTTTACAACTACTTACAAACTTCTAATAAATGTATTACCAAAGCTAAAAACAGTTATGCATACAGAGTTCTGGATGCGTATTCAACAGAAAGAATATTCATATAAGTCATCTGCATGTAGCATTTAGGCTATTAAGTATTTTTGACTTTTTTTCTTTATATTGGAAATGAGAAGGTAAGAGGACATAAAAAAACATTATATATACTGTTTATATAAACAATTAAGTTTAAAACGCGAGTATAATTAACAGAAGAGCCTTACCATAAACTTAATAAAATAATTGTTATCCTGATCCTAGTTCATTAGTATATGACCTGTACAAATATGTCCACTTGTGAAAAATCTAGTGAGCACCAGTTAAAAAAATTCACCCTAGGTTGGACAAAGTAAATTTTCTAGCTGTACCAAACCTCAAGTATGCGCCTCTCAGAGACAACTTCCATTTTCCTTTCATTTGAAATGCCACATATATCAACTTATACTTTGATGCTTGGAATTTATTTTTGTTTACTTTGAAAACTATTATCTGATGATGATCTGAAAAGCATTGGAGATTGGTACATAAAAAATAAATAAAAAAAACAACACAGCATTATAATGTAAGCGTGTTCTACAAAATCACTCTGATTATACATTGTGACTTGCTTTTATACAATCAAGGCAGTAAAACTGATGACTAGGCTCCTAGAGATCTGTAACCTTGAACAAAACATTCAGAATGTGCTTAGTAAACAATTAGATATTTGGGTTTAAAATTATTGCTCACCTACTGGCTATATTGCCAGCATCTGTTTATTGCCACAGGTGAGTTCAAACGAGCATCATATGCTTGAAATTCTAGAGAAGGCAGTCATTATGCAGTTAAATGAGCACCTCAATAAACATGCTATTCTTGATAAATTTCAGTCAGGTTTTAGAACAAATCACAGCACAGAAACTGCACTCGTTAAAGTAGTAAATGACTTGCGGGTAAATGCAGACAGAGGCCATTTATCTGTTCTCATCCTTTTAGATTTGAGTGCCGCATTTGACACCATTGATCATAATATTCTTAAGAATCGCCTTAGTCAATGGGTGGGCCTCTCTGGCAGTGTCTTAAATTGGTTTGAATCCTACCTGGTAGGGAGAAAATTCTTTGTTAGTTGTGGTAATTATAACTCAAAGACACATGATATTCTATATGGTGTTCCACAAGGCTCTATCCTGGGTCCGCTGCTCTTCTCAATCTACATGCTTCCATTAGGTCAGATTATCTCAGGACATAACGTGAGCTACCACAGCTATGCTGATGACACACAGCTGTATTTATCAATAGCACCTGATGACCCCAAATCTCTTGATTCGCTAACACAATGTCTAACCTGTATCTCAGAATGGATGAATAGTAACTTTCTCAAGTAAATAAAGAAAAAACCGAAATCTTAGTGATGGCAATAATGGATACAATGAGGCTATTAGAAATAAACTGGATGCATTAGGATTAAAAGTCAAATCGGAGGTAAAAAGCTTAGGGGTAACCATTGATTGTAATCTGAATTTTAAATCGCATATTAATAAGATCACTAGGACAGCATTTTTTCACCTAAGGAACATAGCAAAAGTTAGACCTCTTATATCATCGAAAGATGCAGAGAAATTAATTCATGCGTTTGTCTTTAGTCGGCTAGATTACTGTAATGCACTCCTCTCAGGACTACCCAAAAAAGACATCAATCGTTTGCAATTAGTGCAGAATGCAGCTGCTAGAATCCTTACCAGGAAAAGAAAATCCGAACACATTTCTCCAGTTTTGATGTCACTACACTGGTTACCTGTGTCATTCAGAATTGACTTTAAAATTCTGCTTATGGTTTATAAAGCTTCAAATAATCTCGCCCCGTCTTATATATCGGAATGTCTGACACCTTATATTCCAAATCGCAACCTCAGATCCTCAACTGAGTGTCTCCTTAGAATTCCAAGAGCAAAACTTAAAAGAAGTGGTGAGGCGGCCTTCTGCTGTTATGCACCTAAAATCTGGAATAGCCTGCCAGTAGGAATTCGCCAGGCTAATACAGTGGAGCACTTTAAAAAACTACTGAAAACACATTACTTTAACATGGCCTTCTCATAACTTCACTGTAATTTAATCCTGACACTCTGTATATCCAATTCATTATAATAACTATTCATTCAAAATTTGTACTAACCCCTACTCTCACTTCTGTTTCCTTTTCCGGTGTCCTATTGGTGGTGGCTTGTGCCACCACCATCTACCCAAAGCACCATGATGTTCCAACAATGATGAATGGATTAAAAGCCAGAAGTCTGTATAACCATCAGCATCAAGTGACTCCGTGAGAACCCTAACTACAAAGAGGACTATTTCATTTATGTTAGGTAGAATGCCCAAAGGGGACTGGGCGGTCTCGTGGCCTGGAACCCCTACAGATTTTATTTTTTTCTCCAGCCTTCTGGAGTTTTTTTTTTTTTTTTTTGTTTTTTCTGTCCACCCTGGCCATCGGACCTTACTCCTTTTTATGTTAACTAAGGTTGTCTTATTTTAATTTCTTATTTGTCTTTTATTCTTCTTTTCTTTATGTAAAGCACTTTGAGCTACTTTTTGTATGAAAATGTGCTATATAAATAAATGTTGTTGTTGTTGTTGTTGTTGAAATAAAACGATTTACCCACAATTTTGAAAAGGTGCCAATAATTCTGTCCGGACCATTTTTGGAGTTGTGTGTGACATGATGTCAGATTTGGCTTTTTTTCCTCTGTTTTTTCGTGTTGTTCCAATGCACATAAAGGAAATAAACATGTGTATACCAAAACATTTGTAATTGCAACAATTTTCTGGGAGAAATGGTGCCTTTTCTGGGAAAATTCCAGGGGTGCCGATAATTTCGGCCATGACTGTATTGTTATGTGGCCATTTTTAAATGGTCTTCATGTTTCACCTGTAACCTAATAAGTGATAATATACAAACAGTAAAACAAAAACTAATTGTACAGAAAAGATAAAAAAACAAAAAACAAACAAAAAATAAAAAACAAATTTTCAGAGTGATCAGCTGTGCACCTAATGATGTCTGGATATTCAGTGTTGCCTCTATACTACACAGCATTATACAGTATTCCAGGTTTAAAGCAAATTATCTGCACAGTGCCTTTATAATGGAGTCAACTGGTCCAATAAGGTTAGTTTAAACTCATTTTCACACTACAGTATTATTCTACCCTAGGCTTTAACTCTTCTTTTCTAGTCTAGTCTGTAACTCTGTATTTTCAAAGCACCTATCTACGTTGAAAAAGGCTCAACCTGAGTTAAAGTCTACCCACCTACAAAAGGATGTGGTTTGGCTCAAACTCAGAACCAAATGGTACTGCGGGTGCACAGTAGACTAAACATAAAGGAGACCTGCCTGAATGTGTAACTGCAGTGCACATGCATGTTTTAGTTAATACAGCAAGTACTGTACATGGTAAACAGGCATTTCAAAAATATAGGGATAAGAAGCAGCACTTAATTTAAACTCCAATAGCTGTTTGGAATGTTCTTCACCTTTTTTTCCTTCTGAAAAAGTCTCAGTATAATGAATCATTCCATTTTCACCAAATGTTATGTTAAAACAAATTCTTACATACTTAAAACACCGGCAAACATCTTTCTGCTTTTTTGATATTTGTTAAAAGATAAGTTGGGTATTTTTCAAGTCAAAGATACTTCTTTACTATCACGGAATATATTAATTTGCCTTTTAAAAACTGTGTTCAAAAGTGAAACACTTTTTTTCACTTTTAAAAATACCTTGTCTGTTTTTGCAGTTTAGAATGGGGCATCGGAATACTAGGGTACATTGGTGTAAGAAAAAGCCTTTAAACTTATCAAATAGGTCCAATGTTGAAGTCAAAAATATTACCATGTAGTGATCTGCATCTTGAGGATACACTCATATTGTAAAACAGTGTATTCATGTTATTTTATAAAGGGAAAAAAAGCAAAAGGAAACCAGGTGTGAGACGGCCATTTGAAAAGGAGACGACTGTTCATTTTATTACCCAATTTACTATCTCTGAGGCAGTGCAGCACACTTCACAGCCAGTGGGAAGGGAATTTCAGTTGGAAAATCATCACCATGTACCATTATTGACACTGAATGCTACTGCAAAGATGAATTCCTGCAGGCAACTAGACAATAATAGCTCAAAAAAGCCACATGATCGCTAATTTTATTTCAGTATATGGCAGTATTTTTTTCTTTACTTCAGAAGGACTTACTGTGATGCCCTGGACTGCTAAGCTATGTGTGTGCCTTAGTGAGACAGAATACTGACCCAGGCACATACTGTAGCAAGGGCTTGAAGTGGAGCACTTTTCTGTTTCAGTGGCAGAGTACCTCCTGGAAATGGCCGATCTGACAATGAACACTCTAATCCCCCACCATGGTCTTCAATATACATCTCAGTGTGCTCAAGACTCGGGCTGATTAAGAAATTGTGCAAAATTTGAAATGCATTGGGAGAAGACCAAAGCAGCCTACAAAAAAATAAAAAAATTGCATTCCAGCAATTATTTGTTTTCACTTCAAGCACAGCATGTACCATGAGTGACAAAAACTGAAAAGAGCCCATCCCAGCAATCTTCATATGGACGCATGGGAGGAACAATCACTGGACACAGTGCCAAGTCCATTGCACACTGAACACAGAGGTTGGGAGCATGAGCTGATGGATTGTTGTGTGGCGAGTGCAGCAACACACTACCTGGTTTGGGACCCAAGTGAAGCAGGTGACACCTCGGCACCACAATGGAACAGTGTGAGGTTTTTTTGTTTTTTTTTAAACTGAGGCTGGAGTGCCAATCCTACCACCAAACACCCTGTAAGTTGGAGGACGTGCTTGCAGGGCTGGATGCAGATTAACATCATATCAAGGACGAAGCAATTGCAGGTTAAGGGCCTTGCTCAAGGGCCCAACAGAGCAGTGTCATTTCTGATGGTTTACAGGATTTAAATTGGCGCAGATCCCTAGCCTCAGAGCTACCACTTTGCCCAGGGTGGACATATATACACAAAAAATTGTGCCAGTTTAGCAACACCAATTCACTTAAGTCTGGCTTCACAGTGCTAGGTTCTACACCAGATCTACATGTTCTTCCCATGTATTTATGGATTGATTGGTATAAGTGTAGTGAATTTACTCACCAAAAACATTATGCTTAGTTCTTTAATCATCATACTGTCAGCAAGAGCAATCCATCATGCATTAATAAAATGATAATTGGTTTGTGGTTCTTCAACCTTTCTTTTTTTTATTTATTTATTTATTTTTAATTGTGTGTGTGCAAGACAGGCAAGCAAAAGGTATCTTGGCTCTTTCAGAAGGATTTTATTAATAATATAATGCAGTTCAAATGTACTGTTATTTGCACAAAGTACAATGAAACTCATAAGTACACTTTTCACTACGCTTCCACTCAGCATGCATCTGGCTCTGTAGGCTATGTAAAATAACACCAAATGTAAAAGGCAATGCTCGATTCCTAATTGTCAAAACACCACCCATGATGGCCACTGCAAGCACACACACAAGCAAGTAATATTTCCTTACCTTGAGAAAATAGTACCAAGAACTTGCATTAAAATAATTATTTCTTGTTTGTTTCAGTTATTACAATGATGCCTCTAAAACACAGAATGCATTTTATTTAATCAAAATCTTTGCCACTTCCAAGTGGATGTATTTGGTAAATATTAATACTTTACATATCACCTTTGAACTTGTGCACTCTAAAGGCCCATTGTAAACTGCAAGAACAGACAAAGTATTTTTAAAAAACTTATATGAAATGCTTCTCTTTAGATCACCACTTCAAATTGCAAATGAATATTACACCATGAATGTAAAGAAAACAACTTAGGCTTGAAAAATACCAAACCTATCCTTTAACTTGTGAATGCCTAACTTTATACAAGAAAATTAATGTGTTTACGTGAACGCATAAAACAGGAGTAAGGCGAGTAACCCAGTTAGGGTAGAGACCTAGTTTCTTAAAAACCTCCACTTTACATGCGCAAGTACATTTCTGGAATTCTCCTTTGGCAAAACTCTCCAATGTCATTGAACTGAACCGAAAAGAGTTAAATGTGACCATTGGCTGCCATGGTTCTGAAAACAAGCATGAAGCCCTCAATAATTTTTTGTTTTTTTTATAAATTCAGCAGTGCTTCATGTGCTGTGAAGTAAATAACATCCATCCCCTTTAAACATCTGAAACCTGAGCCCCCAAAGATTCAAGGTACGAAAACAGGCCACTGCATCACTCAGTCACACTGTTTTAACATATGCCTAGTTTTAATCTGTTTTCTAAAGTGACACTTTATTTATTGGTTTCTTTTACTGGATTGCACGAGCACACTGTTTTCTGCCAAGCTGTCTGACTGAACTCTGCAAAGGAGTGGCACACCAGTATGTGTGTTTCTTGCCTTACATGCAGTGCTGCTGGAATAACAACAACGCAGATATTTTTACTACAACAAAATGAGTGTTGTGTTAGGTTACTTTAAAAACTTTACATTTAGCATGTTACCCACAACACTACTCCTGAGATTGTGTTGCTGAACTTCCCACTAGTTCAGCTTGTTAACATGAATTTAGGAATTTCTGAAATAATAATAATAATTATTATAATAAATATTGAGACAGATTATATCAACCTGTAGTTAGAATAATGTGATCACCAGACTATTTGCCTTAGGAAAATTTTCTTGGGGGCGCTTCTAACTGTGGAGCGAATACAAAGCAAACATGTGCAAGAGACATGTGCAAACTACAAAGTCCTTAACTGCAACCAGGTTAAAAGTTTACAGTGCATGGCCACATAACCAATTTAGTCGCAGTGAATCTATGTATGTTAACCTGGTCTTCTAGAGACAAATAACCTATTTTCTCAAACCGTAATAAGGGTTTAAATGGCATTTTAGAAACTAGGTTTCTGTAAATAACCAGGTCATTACAGTGTATGTAAAAGCAGTGAATGATTACCAGTAATACATTAAAAGATAGCCCCTAACCATCATAGCTCTCTTCTGGTTCTGTGCTGTCATGTAATCATGCACTCAAGATAAAATCTCACCAAGACATTCTGCTAAATTTGTAGCACTTTGTTAAATATAGTATATTGAACAATTTTATGCTTTTTAAACCTTAGCAAGTTCTAAACCTTAATTAGGTGTGCTGTGGTCAACACATAAATGAAAGCCCCTAAGTAAGTAACCTTAGGTACACATAAGGTAGTCATTTTATCCATTTTTAATTGGCAACATGCCCAATACTACCATTAGATTGACATCCATTTTTCCATTAACAACCAAAGCAAAATTAGAATGTATCTTTTGCATGTATTTTGTGCATATGCATTGCATGTACTCATTCATAAAACTAAATTTCAAAGACCTCTGCCATTACTAAATCTATGAAGAAATATATATTTTAATCTAATTACGAAGTTACTGAGATATAAAATGCAGCAAGATAGGGAAAACACTGCAAGAATAAAAACTGATTTAAAAAAATGGGATGAGTGTTAGAAAAGGCAATATCTGGAATATTACATTAGAAACAATAAACTGTTAGGCACTTCAATGAAGTATTTGCTTACATTTTACTTATTAATTTTTCCAAATCATATACTCAAACAGAGGCTATAAGTAAAACGGATATTATTTACAAATCAAAATCAGAGTTACTCATCTATGACTGGTAGATTACTACTCCAAAACTGTAGAAGAATAAACAACAGTTAATTATTTTCTTAAATAAATACTGGGGGCTCTGCCCCATGCTCGCTTCACTCGTCTACCCCCAGGTTTGGTTTACCGGATATACAATGGGAATTGTTACATATGCATTATTTTCACTTTTACTTTAACACTTTTGTAAAAACAATACTTGCCCATCATTTCCGGCCCTGGGCGTGGTTAAATCTCTTTCTCGCAGGACGTATAACGCTTGTGAAGGGGGGGGCGGCTGAATGCAGTCGGATCATGTTGTCTTGCTGCTGCTGCTGGTGAGCTGCCTGTTATGTTTGTTTCGCTGCGAGTCGATCATTTAAAAGTCTGTACAGCAGGTGTCCTTTTGCCACTTTGTGTCTCTGCTGCTCGTGTTGTGATGAGGGGGCTGAACACACGCTAAGGAGTTGCATTCGGATCAACTGCTGGCTTCCAACTGCTGCTGCGTGTTCTGCTTGTCACTGTTTTAAGAGCTGGGAGCACATGATGTCTGACTACCAAAAGCATTCCAACAACTGCTTGGTTAGAAGTCTGTGAAACTTATTTTAAATGTCGTCTCACTGCCTTGTCTTGCAGGACGTCAAATTGCAATCTCTTGGCACCAAGTCTCATGTTTAAGGTCCCTGCAAGACGCTCCGTGGCCAATCTCTTTCATCTCGCGGGTCTTTTAAGTGTCTTCCAAGAAGATCACGTTTTGTCTCCCTTGTCCCCCTTCCACCAAGTTTTTTTTTTTTTAATAACAGAAATACTTATTGCACTTTAAAATGAATACTGATATTATATTTACAGCAATATAACAATTAAACTGAAGTAATAAAAAAACATTTATTAATGGTAGATTTTCTCACTTTCAACATTTGATACGTTTTCTATGTTTTTATTGTGAATAATATATGGGTTTTTGAGATTTGCAAATGATTGCATTGTTTTTATTTGCATTCTTTTACATTTAATTTTACACGCCGGCCCAACTTTTTTGGAATTGATTTTGTATATAAGTCATCTGAGATGAATAAACTTCAGATATCAGGCAAGTGCTTCTTTATGAACATTTGTGTTGTATTTTATGGAGGGTGTGTAAGCAAACACTGTTTGACATCACTTGTGAGCAAGCAACATGAACCTGAACATGAGAGAAACAATCTGTTCCTAAAGCAATTCCTGCAACTTTCAGTGTCTTATCTTGCTATTTGAATACAGTCATAGCAAAGCAGCAAGGAAATTGCAGACCATTAAAAAAGAATGGAAAATTATTAGGAATCAGATATATTCTTGTGATTAAAGTGATCTGACCTGTTCTGTGGCCTGTCAGTATTTCAGCTTCTATTATGTGACTGCAAAGAGCTATCACTTTCAATGTATGGTTTCAAATTGTTGCTCTGCTGTTCTTGACTTTAAAAAACTGCATCAGACACTGCCCTCTGGCATTGGCAGATCTTGGATTTAAATTGCTAATTTTCTAAAAGGCATATTATTTGAAAAAGAATAAATAAAAAAGGAAAAAGAAATAGAACACCACATTGACTTTATTCCATAGAATGTGAGAAGCTAGACTGACAGGGTTTAACCTCAAAGAAAATGTTTAACTGCCAAATTCCATGAATTCATCTCCAGGGGTCAGTGCCAAGGTAATGCATACACTTTTTAAGTGTGTCTACATTTAATATATACAATAATTTAGACAATTTTTATGCATCCTTGATTTTGGACTGATTATGTAATGTGTCGCATAAGATTTCTCATATAAGCTGCCCACTAAAGCAACCCAATCCAAGTAGACTGGGGGCAGAAGAAAACTAGCTTATACTATGACAGGGGCCAAGATGAACATGCATACCAAAGTTCTTGTAAAGGTTGATCTGTTCTCGAATGAGAGACACAGACAGACATTCTTAATGGTCTTATATAGATATGAATAAAACACATCTTGCATGTGCTAGCTTTTTAAGGATCTTTGCTCACACAAATTTATAAGGTGCCTAAATTTTACAGAAAAGTAGCATTTTATAAAAGTAAAAAATGAAAACCTATAGCAATAACAGAAACAGCACTATACCAACAAGCAAACTCTTACAGGAAAAATCAATGACACTCATTTATAGAGTTAATCAGCAGTGATGATCAGTCTCACTTAGCCTTATTAAGAACTAGGGGGCTCCGCCCCCTGCTCGCTTCGCTCGCCAACCCCTGGTCTTAGGTAACCCGAAATACATTTGAAAGAGATCACTGTCTGTCTCAGTAATTGTTACATATGTATCATGTCCACTGTCACGATATCTGTAGGTCTATGTAATATATGTAAATGAGAATAGCAGTGAAAGTGTTATGTTATGCAAGTATAGGGGTGGGACGCCGAAGCCTCTTCTGTTTGTGTTTTCCGTGAGTAAATATAGTATTGTATTACTGTAATGTGATTCACATATGCTGTGGAGTCCGGATCTTTGGGGCTGCTGTACTATCTCGGGTTATTGCTTACGGTGCTTTAGAAGCGTGTTGTAGGCGCCTGCACCTTCCGTACTATGTCGGGTTTGACTATGCTGTGTAGTGTGGACGTGTAGGGTTCTGTACTCTCTTTCTGTATCTCCGTCAGTCGAGCTCTTTCTTTTTGGAGCCGTGCCTGCTTTCCTTGCGGCATTTGAGACGCGCGTTGTAGGCGCTTGCGTTCATTGATTTTATCCAGGTAACTCCGTTAGTCAAGCTGTATCGTTTTGGAGCCGTAACCGTGTCTCCATTAGTTATACGTTGTTTACCGTTAGTAATATGGATATTTGCACTTACTGTTAATACGGAGCATTTCTGTCGTTGTACTGTTAGTAATGCATCACTGTAATGTGATTCACATATGCTGTGTAGTTTGGACGTGTGAGGATGCTGTATGTTTAATACGGAGCGTTCGTTTATTCTTATTACCCATCTTGTGTCGAGCCTGTGTTTTCTGTGA
The DNA here is from genome assembly GCF_900747795.2 of Erpetoichthys calabaricus. Taxonomy (NCBI): domain Eukaryota; kingdom Metazoa; phylum Chordata; class Cladistia; order Polypteriformes; family Polypteridae; genus Erpetoichthys; species Erpetoichthys calabaricus. Next base: position 213,031,638 of record NC_041394.2, on the reverse strand, counting down.
TTGTACTGTTAATATTGTATTACTGTAATGTGATTCACATATGTTGTGGAGTCCGGATATTTGGGGCTTTTGTACCATCTCGGGTTTTTGCTTTTGGTGTTTTAGACGCGCGTGGACCATACTGTAATGTGCTTAATATTGTATTACTGTAATGTGATTCACATATGTTGAGTCCGGATCTGTGTGGTTTCTGTACTATCTCGTGTTTATGCTTGCGGTGTGTTAGAAGCGCGTGGGCCATGCTGTGTAGTGTGGACGTTTAGTTCAGAAGCGCGTTGTAGGCGCCTGCGCCTTTCGTACTTTCCCGCGCCTTCCGTACTCTCTTTGTGGACCTGTGGGGCCTCCGTAGCCTCTTCCGTTTGACTATGGGGTGCAGCGCAGAATCCTCTTTTTTGTGTGGCTGTGTCGTTAGTCGTTAGCTATGGGCACGTTGTTGCTTCATTTCTCATTCACGTTAGTTGAGCTCTTTCGTTTTTGGGCCGTGACTCCTTCGTTCGCGGTGGATCAGACTTCGCTTGCGGTTTATGAGATGCGCGCTGTAGGCGCCTGCGCACTATGTCTCATGGTCCCATCGCCGTGTACCTGCGTCCATGCCTTCCGGTACCTGCATCCATGCCTTCCGGTTTACCATTCTCGGTTAGTAATATGGATAGGGTATAATTCATTATTATATAAAGAGAATACACTAACAATGAATAAAGAGATTATCTTCCAAACATATCTTGATTATTTAATTGAGTACTAAGCCTGTACACTAAGAAAGACATTACATCAATTACTTTTCTCCCTAAGTATCAGATGTTGTTTTGCTAAACATGTTTTTGTACTGGTGGTCATTAAAATGCATGAACCTTCAAATGAAAGTGGCAGCCAGCATACCATTAATGAATCAATCTTTATTTTTGCTGCACCTTTAACAGAAAATACTATTTCAAATTCTAAGGAGAATGTCAGAGAGAAAAGCAAAGGTAAATGAGTGTTTGATGATTACCTCACTGTCATTGATAAGCTGAGAACACAGAGGCTAGAGCTGCATAGTAAATAAAGACTAGCCAGACACCATGTAACGGATTCTGTAGAGTGCTCCTTTTTGGTCAGTGCAAGTATAAAACACCTGCAACCTACTTGATACGACATGTACTATAAATGTTTTAAAAATCAGTTATGCCTCCCAATTTATTTTCTTCTTAGTGAGCCCTTAAACTAATATCTAAGTGCTCAGTATTTATTTTGCAATTTTTTTTTTTCATCTGGGTCTGCTGTTTTCTTCTGGTTGGCTTATAACTAAATCAAAATTATAATTCCTGCGAAAGGTGGGACTGAGTTTCATTAGTGGATTACACACTACTTTTCTCTCACAGCTCAAAGATGTATATTTTAAGCTGACCTAATTTGTTTGTTGCTGCTTGTGTATATGTATATACACACATATATAAAATCCAACATCTGTCTGTCTGTGTACTTTTCAAGAGAGAACTAAACAGATTTTGATCGTTTTTTTTTTTCTATAATTTGCTTGAACATTGTTTGATTTTGCGTTCTAGTCAGTGTACCTCTTGCCACGTTTTGAAGCGTACCTTGCCTTTGCTTAGCTAGCAATACTTGTTTGTTTTTTGATTTTTAAAGTTTGTCCTGTTTCAGTACTACACGGGCGGAGCCGCGGAGGACAGTTAGTATATATATTATATTATATAGAAAATTACATATACAGTAGATATAGATAAAAAAGTGCTTTACAAGAGATTTGTGTTCTGCCCATATAAGGTTCTTGCCTGAGACAAGACAGACACCACACGAAGGGGGGGGGGGGGGGGTTGAGAACCTGGGTGGATGTATTATACACTATAGAAAAGGCCAGTCTAACAGTAGTCTGAAGTTCGCTTGTAATCTAATGCTCCTTTATAACTTGTATGCGACCTGGTTTATTTTAAATGTTTCTGCACTTTATGGTTTATTTTGGTCACTCTTGGAACATAGATAGATAGATAGATAGATAGAGAGATAGAGAGATAGATAGAGAGATAGATAGAGAGATAGATAGAGAGATAGATAGATAGAGAGATAGATAGAGAGATAGACAGAGAGATAGATAGAGAGATAGATAGATAGATAGATACTTTATTAATCCCAATGGGAAATTCACAATATATATAATTATAGTGTAACTTTTCATCTTCCTTCAGATGACCATACCAACTTGTTTTCTGCTGTTCATATAGTGACATAACTGTACTCCCTGTTTGCATTCTTAAATATGTCGTGCTCATATGATATTCAGCTCTTCTTTTCTATCATTCTGTCAAGTGTCAAAATGGTCAAATTGTTATTATAATTTTGTATTTTTAAGATAAATGTGTTAATCACATTCCATAATAAGAGTGCTTATGTAATATAAACTACTGTTAAAATTAAAACAAATTATGCTGTGCTTAGTACTCTGTCTATTGAGAGCTAACAGTAGGAAAATGTCATCAAAGTGCAACAAGAATTAATTAGAAAACCAACATAAGTAGAAGTATCCATTTCAGTGATTTTTTTCACACTGGCAAAATAAGCAGTTTAACAATGATTCAAGAAATTAGTCTAAAGAATTTAGGAGACTTTCAATATGTTAAGGCAATGTGCCCACTGCCTAGCGCTTATTGCAAGTCAACATCAGTTGCCATTTCATAGAATAAAATGCATTTGCAACTTTGTACATTGTATCAGATTGGTAATAGCATTCTGATGTCACTGATATTCAATACCCTTGGTATGGGTACTTGGTGTTGGTCCATTTCTACTATTTGTTTAAGCTTCCTTTACCAGTTATATTTACTGTTTTAACATTTCTGTATAAAGAATAATTGCATTAATATTTAAAAAAAGTTAGTGTCACTGCAATCTATACCAAAAATGCAATTCTCATATAGAGCTCTTCTGCAAATTCAGGCTACAAGCACTTACACATTATTTACAAATACGGTAACAGTAATGCAGAAACTTTAAAATAACTGTATATATAATACAAATCACTGTATAGTCTTTATGTCCTTATATAACTTGTGTCAGAAAAAAAAATTGGCAAATCGTTAAATATCAAAAAACAATTTTATTATTTGGAAGGAAAGCAACAGACTAACTTTCAACTTAAACTGCCTGAACATACACTTTGTTTCTAAAAATTTCAAGTACAAATAAAATTAATGGAATATGATGAGCCTTTAGCAATATGGTCCCTAAATTGTGGAATGATCTGGTAAGGAATGGTTATGGTAAGGAAAGCCCGATCATTCCCAACATTTAAATTCAAGACGAAAACTCATTGGTTTAGTTTGGTGTGCCCTTATGAGAACTTCTCATTTGTTTGTTTACACTACAAGTATATTGGTGAGTAGTTTATTTAAAAATAAAAGACATTATAAACTGTTACTACCCCTCTTCTTTTTTTCATTCTTTGTATCCTATTGTGACACTTAGTGCCTTGCTATTTTGATAAATTACTGTTCCTGTCCATCATTGTGACTGAGAATATTAGACCTCAATGGTTACTGAAAGAGCAGCACAGCATTTTAAATTATTTCAACTTTATACAAAACATGCGTATAAAATTCTGGAATGCCTAGAAGGGGAATTGAAGCCAGCTAGCTTTAGTCAGCACAGGGCAGCTATTACTTTGCCGGTTGTAAATGACTGTGGACCCCCAAAAGTTTTATTTTATCTAGTAATGCTGTTAACCTGGAGTATTTATTTTCAACCCTCCACTGGCAACTGGTCATATGTCATCTTTTAAGTTAACAGCAATTTACATTAATATGAATGTGTTTGGATTTAACCATTTCATTTCAACAAATATCAAAAAGCAGTCTTCTGAAATCAGCAGACAACAGTTACTGAACAAGATTTCACTTTTTATAGAACAGGACTGAATAGTTAAGTGGTGTTTTTATATTGGTGTGCTGAAGTTCTCCACTTGAGAAAAATGTTAGTATGAAATTGTATGTCTTTTTTATCAACACTTGAGTATGCGAAAGATCAATAAAGCATTATTTTATTTATTCCAAGGCAACCTTGATTGAATAACACATTACTGTTTCAGAGGTTTTAAACTAAGAAAACGTGTCTTAATGATGAAGTAATAAATTGTTTTGCCGCATATAATAGGTACTGAATGTTACATTGCAGATACAACCTACACCATAGTGTAGTTGTTCACATGATGTTTTCTTAAATGCTGTTTTTGTATCTTTAATGTTGAAATTCTATACATTTAGAGATTAACACAGTCCTTGCCAACATTAACCCTACCTAACCTAGTTCACTTCTTCATTGTATAGCTGGTAAAATATTCTGTCCACCAAAGCAGGTAACTGCGAATTTTAATACCACAAACATTTAAAGCTTCTTTGCTGGAACAGGATTCTCCTAATTCATGCATGGCTATATATCAAATTTAATGGGGGTCTAAAGATTAAATATTAGATTAACTTAATTATGGTCTTGTCAAAATGATATGAATATAACAGCAGCAAACCACCCTGTGAATTATTAAATGACAAGTGTGGCTAACTTAAGTTTGTGTGTACCGTGGTGATTGCATTACTAGAATGTGCCATGTTAGAGCATTACATTGTGGTTCTGCTGAAATGTATTCAATGCTAACATTTATCTTCTATTCAGAGCTATAAAATTGTGACTGTAGCACACATAGCTTTAATGGAAACCACTGTTACATTCTGTAAAGAATCAATTATTTCAGCATTACAGAAATACCATGTAAGAAGTATTTTCCAACAGTGCACCAGATAATGCTACATAAATGTAATCCTAATCTTCTAAAAAGCTATACTTTCTAAATATTACAAAAATAGTAGCATCTTTGTAATCACTGTCTCTCTTTTCTCCTTGTAGCAGTCTTTACATACTTCAAACACAACTGACCAAAAATTTCATGTTAAATTTCTCAATTGTAGCATTTGCTCACACATAAACAAAAACACACTGTAAAGGGTGATTTTAAAAAGGTGAAATAAAACAAAAATTAAACACAGAATAGAGCACCTATATTACAGATTCATTTTGTGTCAGGTTAAGAAAGAACTGGTTACTTTGCCTTCTCCCTTTTCTATAGGATGTCCAGTATATTGTTGAGGAGAAGGAACAGTGACAGGTCCTTATCACCATACTACATAAAGCATGGTACATTATTTTGCATATTTGTATTTAATTTCTTACCCCGCCTAAAAAAAAGTTATGATAACTCTGTCTACTGCAACAAATTTGCATAAACTCCCTCTACTTGTCAAATGTATCTGTACTTTGACAAACTGATATTTCACTCCAGTAAAAATGAGGTTAATACCAAAGGCAAAAATGATCCTTTTTTAAAACCATAAGCCTCAGTGCTTCTCTCTAAAACCAATGTCTCCTCAGGTTACCCTTTCCGGATTGCTCAGCATGAGGAGCTATTCACCAACAGATGCAGACAACCCTTAAACTCCAGCTCGGGTTCCTGTTGCCAGTTCCTCAGAGTTTCTAGGGTATCCTGTTGAGCTTTGCTCCTCATTCCTGCCAAGCTGCAGTCTGTTGGTCTTCCATGGAAGTCTCTCACAGCACTTGGTCGCTCCTGCTGCTTCAGGTGCTATGCCACACTACCTACGCCCCATGCAAAAACACAAGCCGATCATTTATTTATTTAAAACTCACATGCCAGAGACAAGCTGAATCATAATGCCCTTAAAGATCATTTAGGGTAAATGACAAATAAGAATACTGTGTATTATATTATGTATTATAAATGACAGCAACCAAGCCTCATTTCCTTGCATTGGGCCAAATCCAGAACTTCTTTAAAAACTCAAAATATGATTTGTACGTTTATACCAAAACCCCAAGAAGAAAAGTGGAATAATTGGTAAAGTAAATGTTGCACTGCAATTGCATTTATAAGCTATGCCATAGCGTGGAAAAATGCTGACCGTGACTTCCTGCACTGAGCAAGCAAGTTATTTTTTCCATTATACATGTTTATGGTGTCCAGAAACTATACACATATGCAATGGTTGGGGGCTGTACTTCCATCCAAGAGATGTAAAACAGGAAAGTTAAACACTTCATGACTGAGTTCTCCTCGACAGGATAGGATGAGGAAAATATTTCAGAACAATTAGCGAATGAACTCAACCTGATCCTTGCATAACTTATTTGTACATATGTCAATGTTTGCAACAAAAAAGAAAAACCTTTAAAAAATTACTAACTATAAACAAAGTCAGTTGTCGAGGCTTGACATAAACATGACACTTCTACAAAATATCCAAAACTGAGAACAACAACCGAATCAGTAACAAACGAGGCATTCCATTTTGGAATATTATTTAAATGTTATCTAATATACATACATATACATATACATATATATATATATATTATACACATATATAAATATACACATATATATACACACACACAACTCACCATCCACTGTGGCACCTGAAAGGCAGTGCTGGTGCCATTGTAATCCCATTCCTCCATGCTGGAAAGCCTCATTGCATCCATGAACTCCTTTTCCCAAATTCAACAAGCTGTTTGCTTTTATTCCCACTTACTGCTCATTATGACAATTTTACTTATGACAATATCTGATCCCAAAAAGTGCACTTTCCCCCACTTTAATCCCATTAATTTACCCATTAAAGCCACAGCTGACAAATCTTAAGAGGATTGTTCAGACTATGTGCTTAGCCAACACTACCACGTTTTCAATCACTCCTTTGGTGCCAGAACACAGCCTAACTAGTATGAATGTTTTGTAGGGCCTCTCTGATGTTAAATATTTTTTTTAAATTTTACCAAATAATCTTTGACAGAAGGCAGTACTTAGCCTTAATAAAATACATCATGTAACAATTTAGAAAATGGCTAATATCACAAAAATATTTTTCAGCTTAGTGTTTTATTCTTAAAGCATGAATCCAAAGCAGTTCTCACTTTAGTATCTGTGTGGATTGGATTGGATTGAATTGGATAGATACTTTATTAATCCCAAAGGGAAATTCACATACTCCAGCAGCAGCATATTGATACAAAAACAATATTAAATTAAACAGTAATAAAAATGCAGGTATAACAGACAATAACTTTGAATAATGTTAACGTTTACCCCCCGGGTGGAACTGAAGAGTCGCATAGTTTGGGGGAGGAACGATCTCCTCAGTCTGTCAGTGGAGCAGGACAATGACAGCAGTCTGTCGCTGAAGCCGCTCTTCTGTCTGGGGAGGACACTGTTTAGTGGATGCATTGGATTATCCGTACTATGATACTGGCAATCTTTTCATGCTATGAGTGGACAAATATTTTCATCTATAACAAAATGGCTGTTACATTAGTAGTAAATTAACACACCCTTAACTTTTCTTGGATACATAACTATATGACTGTGTCCTTTTTTAATTTATAAAAAAAGAACAATACATCTTAACTCATGAGTAGAACTGGAATTTGATAGGCATGGCTTAATGATCTGCTACTAAATCTGTCTGTATTTTCTTTCCACAACCCCGAACAAAATGTACCAGCACATAACTCTGCTAACACCCCGACCATCCACCACCAACGCCATCTTCTAAGGTCACTGTAATTTGAAAGGTTAGCATGCTAAACTGCTAAAAAATGCCAAGATGAATCTCTAAAACAGGGATACAATTGACAAGAAAATTACAATAACTACCAGTAATTGTTGTAAATCAAAACTTAAATATCAAACAGGCACCAAGGTGAAACATTTATGCATTCGAAGCATCAGGATATCTTGATTAAACTACACTTTGGACATATCAGACCTCATTAACCTTGGTAACTAATTAAAGTAATTCTTTTAAGTACTTTACATCAGCAAAAAATGAAAAACAACATTCCACAATTAAGCAGTGAAGGTGTCAAGTAACATACATTCCAGGATTTTCACACTAACTTTCTCAAACAGAGGAAAATGAGTGCTTTAGCTGGAATGAAAAAACAAATGGTAGCAATGCAAACATTAGAAACAAAAATTCTTAGTACTTTTTAAAAATAGCATTTAATATGTACAGTAACAGCAAAATAATTTATGACCAAAAATGTTTAACAGTGATGGATACCCTTAAGGGCGGCACGGTGGCGCAGTGGTAGCGCTGCTGCCTCACAGTTAGGAGACCTGGGTTCGCTTCCCGGGTTCTCCCTGCGTGGAGTTTGCATGTTCTCCCCGTGTCTGCGTGGGTTTCCTCCCACAGTCCAAAGACATGCAGATTAGGTGGATTGGCAATTCTAACTTGGCCCTAGTGTGTGCTTGGTGTGTGGGTGTGTTTGTGTGTGTCCTGCGGTGGGTTGGCACCCTGCCCGGGATTGGTTCCTGCCTTGTGCCCTGTGTTGACTGGGACCGGCTCCAGCAGACCCCCGTGACCCTGTGTTCGGATTCAGCGGGTTGGAAAATGGATGGATGGATGGATGGATGGATTAATTTGACAAGAATTGACTAGGGAGGAGAACACCTGTTTCAAAGCAATTAACAGTACAACAATTGTTTTTTTTTTTTTTTTATATCTGCATTAACTTTAGGATTTCCTGGTATCTCCATCTAGTTAAACATTTGTTACAATTTTAGTGAATCAGAACCTTATACGTCATAGCTGAATGGTAATCAAGGACAAAATTCTAAAGCTACTGGTCTTTGATCAGATATTTCTGCTAGCTCTTATAAGCAAAAACTGCCACTAAAGCACATTCAGTTAGTTTATTCAGGAAACATCTGAAGGAGTGGTACAACAGAAATGAATGTGCAAACTGGAAAACTGGAATTGGTAATTTTTTGCAAGTTATATTTCAGAGCTAAACGTATTCATACATTTGCTTCATATTGTCAAAGTGTGTTGAGGTTTGGGTCTTTAATTCTGTAGCTTGAAAATGATGGTCCCCATCACAATTTCAAGACAGCTTAAAACTAGAATACTTCAAACAAAAATAACAATTCGTAGTAAGAGCCAGGTAGTGAAAAGTGGAGAACTAGTCATAAAAACATGATTCACTTCACAAAACAAGCAGAAGCTGCCAACGTAATGACTATAAAAACTCAAACTCTAAAGCAAGTTTTAAAACAGATTAAGGTGAAAAAACTGGAAGTTTTACAAACCATGGAAAAAACAAACCGGTAAATAACTACAGATGGACACACACATTTAGAACATCCTCACTTTTCCAGTTTTATTAAAATAAGTACTACAAGGTTACCACAAACTGAAAAATAACTTCATTAATTTTCACTATGTCAGTGAGAACAGTTTCCTGCACTTGCTTGCTTCAATCCCCATTAAACTGTACTTGAATATGTTGTCCTGTGCGGTACCTATCACACAAGCTGTTGACTCTCAAAAACTTGTCTTCTGGCTTTAGGCCTAACAAACCTGCTATTGTCAGAGTTTTCCTCTTTTGATGGTATAGGGAACCATCCTCACTGACAACTTGGCTTTCTTTGCCATTTTGCAATTGCTCTAAAGTAAAGACATATACACTTTTAAAGGTTATAATGGTCTGTTTCTCTTCCTTTGCTAACTGCTTTTTTCTCACCATGATAGCAATATACATACTACATCCTGAAGTGCAAAATTCTTCAGAAATGTAGCTGTGATATCTTTCACTTGGAGGTTATAGATTGCATTGAGTAAGTAAAGCTGGAAAGAAATATTTTTTGTGTGTTTTTTCATTTAGGCTGGAAAAAAAAAAAAAAAAAAGGAATATTTTGAAGGGGGCGATTCTTTTCTATACCCACTGTATATCTATACATCTATATCTATATTCTAGGGGGCTTTGCCCCCTGCTCGCCCACTCCCTCAACCCCCACTCCCCCCCCTTGGGGAGGGGGGCGCACTGCACACTAGCCACTTCACATCTCTGGCGCGCACGTTGTGAATTAGGCTGAACGCATGCTAAGGGGATGCGGACGGATCAGCTGCTGGCTTGTTGCTGCTGCAACCGAGCTGCGCATCAATCATTTAAAAGCCTGTACAGCAACTGTCCTTGATTCGGTCACCCACCCCCTCTCACACACACGCACATATACACATACATACACATCAGGTGCTGAGATATCACTATGCAAAGTCATTGCTTAGTAATGAGGGCATGACCAATTTTATCTCACATTACAGTTTCTACAGAAATGGTATGCCTTATAAGCATCTTGTGAATGACTGACCATTCATTAAAATATAATAAAAGTTTAATTAAGTTACACTGTACCATACAGCATTTACAGAATGGGTGGGAAGAAAGCTAAAATCACACATACTCTCAACACTAAGGAATGGAGAAAATAGATGGTGTTAAGTTCATAAAACAGTGCTTTGTCTGAAATTAAAACATTTAAGTTTATATTTCACAAAATAGAGAGAGAGAGAGAGAGAGAGAGAGAGAGAGAGAGAGAGAGAGAGAGAAATTAGGGAGGTGTTGGGAGCATGTGCTGATACAATGCGCTCCGCACCCATCACACGACGAACCAGCTGGATTGGGACCAGAGTGCAGCTGTGCAACAGGTGACACCTCAGCACCACACTGGAACAATGTGTGTTTTTTTTTCACAGCGGCTGCAAACATACTTAAAATAAAAACCAGTGAAGTATGTTTTCCTTATAGATTGTTTTAATTTAACCACATACTGTTAAAAACTGCAAGCAACTCTTCTGTCAAAGTATTAGTCTTCCATAAGTAGTTAATTCATTAAGTAGCTCTTTTAATATAAAATAGGATTAAATACAGAAAAAAACACTCTTTCATCACATTAAATCGTTATAATGAAGGAAAAAAATAAGTGTGGGAAAGTTTAAGTAGGTTTAAGCAGTAATTAGCCACGTAGATGAACATTCCCTCTTCTTCCTGTCTTTGTTACTGCTAAAGGCTTTAGCTTATAAACCATGGAGCCTGAATTACTCAAATCTTTGCTGTAAGCAGATATGAAATACAATCAATGATTTGTAGATTGTGGTGTAAAGTAGGAGCCATTATTTAAAGAGCATAGCAGAAAATCATTAGTAAGAATTTTACATTAAAAACACTACAATCAAATTGTTTTAATAAAAACAAAATACCAAAGAAAACTACTGAAAATGGGTTGAAAACTGAAAATAAGCTAAACATTCACCATTTTAAATTTTTGAAAGGCCACATTGCATTCCCCGTACCAAGGAATATGTGCACAAGAGACCTTCACATTTAAATTTCATAATTTGCAGAAGTTGTAAGAACAGCGATTAATGAACAAAGTTGGGCCGAATGGCCTGTTCTCATAAAAATTAATGTTCTTATGAGTATGTTTGCAAACATCTATTGCATTGCAACTGAAACAGCAAAATTAATTTAGTATAATCTGCGGTGCCCGGATGGGGGTGGTACCCACTCGGGATGTCCGAGAAGACTGGAGAAGGGCTTGTGCCTCCTCCAGACCTCAAGGGGGCGACCGCCCTGGGGGCCACAGGTACAGAGCTAGGAAGCTCAACCCTGTAGGGGCCCATGGTCACCGCCAGGGGGACCCCAATACCTGGAGGACCCTGGACCTCAGCACTTCCGCTGGGGAAGAGGAACAGGGACACCCAGAGTGCTTCCGGGGAGACAGCCGGCACTTCCGCCACACTGGGGCGTGTCGGTGGGAGATTGTCGGGAACACACCTGGAGTACATCTGGGTGCTTATTTAAAGGGGCCGCCTCCCTTCAGAGATGGACTTGAGTCGGGTGGAAGAGTGGACAAGGTTTCTGGAGGAGAGAAGGAGGCGGTCTGGAAGAAAAGAGAGAGAAGGCATTGTGTTGGCCTGGACTGAGGGGTATTGGGGTTGTGAGTAGTGATTGGTTGTATTATGGAGCACCAAAATAAATGTGTGTGGGGTGATTTAAATGTGTCTGCTTGTCTGTGTCCGGGTCATATTCCACAACTCTTAAGACTCCTGGGCTTGCACTGTAAATACACATTTAAAACAGAAAATGGCAAGCAAAGCTTAACCATCTGCACATAATATTGATTTAATTAAGAAACAGTTCATTTTAATAATAATAATAATAATTCATTACATTTATATAGCGCTTTTCTCAGTACTCAAAGCGCTATCCACACAGGGAGGAACCGGGAAGCGAACCCACAATCTTCCACAGTCTCCTTACTGCAAAGCAGCAGCACTACCACTGCGCCACCTGTGAGGATATAGGACAGTGTAAATACTCTATAAATAGTTTAATTCTGAGAAAGCAGTAGCAACCACTAATTTTCCATTTTAATTTATGTTCTGCTACTGGAAAAAATATCTAGTTTCTTACAGCCTCCTGCTAAGAGATAACATTGCCAATTTTTACTTATACTGTATATACATATAACATTATCTATCCTTTACTTTTTGGGATTCTCAGAAAAAACATCCTTCAGTTAGATCCAATTATTTTGAAACTAGAGAGAATGTTAACTAGAGCCTATCCCTGGAGTCACTGAGAACATAACAGATTCCAGCACTGACTAGGCACCAGACCATCACAGGGCTCACTGTCATGTACATCCACATTTACATATACTAAGAACATTGATTAGCTACTCTAAAATGGCCCAATCAACCTGCACAATTTCGCAAAATTTAAAAGCATGGAAAAAACTTACATGATTAGAAGGAAAAGTGGGAATGCATACGCCTTAAAATACAGTAGTTCAGAAAGCAGTAACATACAGTATTTAGTTTTGCTTTTCAAAATTTACACTAAACTAAGTAGTGCTCAATTGCAATTGAAACACAACATTTCATTCTTTATATACCATCATTGTACACTCGCCACCACTTTATTATTAGGTACACCTGTTCAACTGCTTGTTAACGCAAATTTCTAATCAGCCAATCACATGGCAGCAACTCAATGCATTTAGGCATGTACACATTGTCAAGTCGACCTGCTGAAGTTCAGACCAAGCATCAGAAAAGGGAATGAAGGCGATTTAAGTGACTTTGAACATGGCATAGGTTGTTGATGCCAGTCGGGCTGGTCAGAGAATTTTAGAAACTGCTAATCTACTGGGATTTTCATGCACAACCATCTTCTAGGGTTTACAGAGAATGGTCCAAAAAAAGGGAAAATATCCAGTGAGTGGCACTTCTCCTGGCAAAAATGCCTTGTTGATGCCAGAGGTCAGAGAAGAATGGCTAGCTTGTTTTGAGTTGATATAAAAGCAACAGCAACTCAAATAACCACTAGTTTCAACCGAGGGATGCAGAAGAGCATCTCTGAATACACAATACATCACACCTTGAAGCAGATGGGCTACAGCAGCAGGAGACCACAGTGGGTACCATTCCTGTCAGCTAAGGCAACTGAGGCTATAATTCGCACAGGCTCACCAAAAATGGACAACAGAAGACTGAAAAAATGTTGCTTGGTCTGATGAGTCTCGGTTTCTGCTGCAACATTTGGATGGCAGCGTCAGAATAAGGTGTCAACAACGTTAAAGCATGGATCCATCTTGCCTTGTATCAATGGTTCAGACGGGTGGCAGCATAATGGTATGGGAGATATTTTCTTGGCACACTTTGGGCTCCTTAGTACCAAATGAGCAATGTTTAATTGCCACAGGCTACCCGAGTATTGTTGCCGGCCATGTCCATCCCTTTATGACTGCACTGTACTGTATCCAGCTTCTGATAGCTAATTCTAGCAGGATAACAACCTTTGTTACAAAGCTCAAATCATCTCAAACTGATTTCTTGAACATGACAATGAGTTCATTTTACTCAAATGGCCTCCACAGTCACCAGATCTCAATCCAATAGAGAACCTTTGGGATGTGTTGGAATGGGAGATTCGCATCATGGATATGCAGCCGACAAATCTGTAGCACTGTGTTATACTATCATGTCAATATGGACCAAAATCCCTGAGGAATGTTTCCAGCACTTTGTTGAATCTATGCCATGAAGAATTACAGCAGTTCTGAAGGCAAAAGGGGATCTAACCCAGTACTAGCAAGGTGTATCTAATAAAGTGGCCAGAGAATGTACAGTGCATCCGGAAAGTATTCACAGCGCATCACTTTTTCCACATTTTGTTATGTTACAGCCTTATTCCAAAATGGATTAAATTCATTTTTTTCTTCAGAATTCTACACACAACACCCCATAATGGCAACGTGAAAAAAGTTTGAGGTTTTTGCAAATTTATTAAAAATAAAAAAACTGAGAAATCACTGCTGTGGCAATGTTATCCCTGCATAGGATCCTTGTTCTTTAACTGCACTGCTCACTTTATTGATGCACTGGGTATTGCTTCTTTCATCTATAATCACTGCACGGCTTCAACTTGAAAAATTCATTTACTATAAAAGCAGCCAGTAATTAAAAGTATTATGCTAAAAAAAAGGGTTGGCTAACAAATTTAAAAAGCTTAAATGAAAATAGTTATTACAGCAGCAACCACAATCCACGAAAGGGTTTGTGATTTTGAAGAAGAACACTTTAAAAATAGTAATAACTTGCATTTAACAGTAAAACAATGTAAAAATGAAAAAATCTACTTTCCAAAAACAAAACTTTCCAGCAACAATCCACAAACATAATGGTGGTCTATGAGTAAGGTGAAATAATCTGACCTATTTACAATATCAATGTACAAAAATCAAATATAAACCTAAGTACCTTGATAAACTCAGGTTCCACTGTGTTTTTTTTGTCCTTGAGCTTGGACGCATTTTTCAAGTTAAAGATCTTCTTCATTACTTCCCAATAGAGATACAACTGAACAAGTAGACAGCAAATTTTCCCTAAAGCAAGAAACTTCATGCACTTCAAAAACTTTCTATACTTTTGAATTGACTGTACCTCACATTGTATGGTATGAAAAGCTCAACAATAAGGACAAACTGCACTTTTTGTTACTGGCTTGGGGCAGGGACATTTGCAATTGCATGTTAAGAAACAAGAAAAAAAAGGAACTTAATAAAGTTTAATGCTTGACTATTCACTTCCATTGTGACAATCTGAAACCCTAGATGCAAAAACTACAAAAGAAAAATGATTATGACGGTAAGATGACGCTTATCCTTTCAATTACTACAACCAATCTGAAGTAAAAAGAATATACCAACCCTCTTATAAACACAGGTTTCATGCAGTTGTCACTCAAAACTCGAGCAGCGCCTCCCTGAATCTTTTTTTAATCTTGTAATTCCTTCTACCTTTGTGCTTATTCAAATATGTTCCACTGTTGCTCCACTAAACAACATAGTTGTAATAGTTTGCTCTGAGTAAAATCAGAGTGTCGCTGCTGTCCAGTGAAGAAAAATTCACATATAACCATTTCATTGGTTTAAGAGATTTTATTAACATAAAAATAAGGCCATATTTTAAATGCAAGTAATAATTAATAGTAAATATGACCAA
Organism: Erpetoichthys calabaricus; assembly: GCF_900747795.2. Lineage (NCBI taxonomy): Eukaryota > Metazoa > Chordata > Cladistia > Polypteriformes > Polypteridae > Erpetoichthys > Erpetoichthys calabaricus. Next base: position 213,016,231 of record NC_041394.2, on the reverse strand, counting down.
CAAGAATGCAACCACCAGCATCCTGTAAGCAAGCAAATAAAAAATAAGAAAATTATGAAGTATTAAAGACACAAGTCTGGAACCATCAACAAATAAATTAAGCAACACTGAGTCATTTTAGAGAAATTTTGTGACCATCATTAACTATTAACTAAGCATTACTGGGATGAATTAACATTACAACAATTTGGGTAAAAACAGGCAATTAAGTCCAACAATGATTAGCAATCCTAATCACATAATTTCTATAAAACTGAGTTCCAAAGTTCCACATTACACAGTAACTTAGGCCATGTGTAAATTAGTTCTCTGTGTGAAGAAAGCATTTGAACTTTCACATGAAATTTATGTTTAACACGTTTCCATCTGTGGCATTGTGTTCGTAATGAAAAACATCCTTTTAAAATAACAGCTGGTATTAATACTCTTTATAACCTGAACACTTCAATCATGTCACTTCAACCTTTTCAGTTTAAGTAAATGAAGATTAAGAACACCATTCCATCTTTCTTAATAATTCATATCTTGCAGTGCTGGAATCAGTCTAGTAGAACTTCTCTGAACTTTCTCTAATGTTTTAAATCCTTTTAGGTGTGAGGCACCCATTGCAAAAGCCCATTTCAGTCTACCTGTCCATGCACATGAAACAACTCTACCTCCATGGACCAATTTTATTGAAATGTGGCACACTTATTCTTCAAAGAATTTGTCAAGACAGTTCAATTTTTGATTAAACCGTGCTGTACAAAGTTCTAAACTTTACAAATTTCCTACTGAAAAGCTTTAGCAAATTTACAAATCCTTCTATCTTTGTTCAGAGACATGTTCTGTGTGACTTCAACAAGAAATTAGTTTACTGTTTCAATTTTAACTTGAGAGTGGTTGCTTGAACTTGATTATTTTGTATATTTTCCTCTTTTACTTATCTGCTAGCTACTTGGATGCCCATTGTAAATGAGCAGGACGCTGGGCAGAACACGTGCCCACTAACGGCTCACATAGCAGCACTGTTTTCTTGCATATTTAGGTAAGTTAACTAATATGAGTAAAAAAAAAAAAAAAATGTAATTTCTCTGGAAATAAAGTGGAAAACAATTATGTAGACATATATAAAAACAAACTGATTGAACAATATTATCTGCAGATTCTTATTGTGAAAAACCGACCTTACCAACCTACTGCTCAATGGTGTTTGAACTAATTAAAAACACATAAAACCAGGAGCTACTGTAACTAATAAACACAGAACAAGTTTAAAAATGGACAGTGGCATTAAGAGATGAAAGCCTTAAGCTTCTGACTTTTCCATCCCAGATATACACGAATAATCACAACAAGCCCCTGATCTTCTTGCCCATCGTCTACCATTTATATTCTCGTTATACAATAATTCAGTTCCTTTCCATGTTCTTATTTATATAATTTTAAAAACTTACCATGTTTTAACTAATATTAATAGCTAGGTTGGAACTAATTTCAGCTGGTTTCTCCTGTTATAGGTTAATATTAATACTTATTTTATGCTAGTATTTTATGCTAGTATTGGCCATTTTGTATTAATAGATATTTTCAAATTTATAATTACAGTATTGGATACTACTATCTGGTATAGTTTAAAAAATGTTGTGTTTAAGAAATTTGAACAAAAATTAGTCACAGACTCCACCATTAACACATCAATTGGTGTCATTTTCACATCACTTCAATTGTAAACTGCTGGGAATTAATCTATTAAGCCACCTCAAACCTATCTGTGTCCCATTTTTAAACTGCATTGTAAAGTGCTGTTAAAAAGCACATTTTTAATGTAGTTTACTAACACATGTAATTGCATTATATTTTTGCTATTACTTTTGAATATGACTCATTGTTAACCAAACCATTTAATAAACAAAAATGTAACTGAGTAAATAAAAAAGTGAAATGCTCCAAATTTTACATCAGGTAAATTAGTCACTGAACAAACCTGAATGTTACATCATGTATACACTGTCCAACTTATTTGTAATCTGGAGACCAACATACAGTACCAAATACTCCAGTTGGGCTGTGACTAATGCCTTATTTGGCTTAATCATAATTGTCCCTGACTTGTAATATTGCACAACGGGCTATATAATCTAACAACCTAGGGGCCTTCTTAAACTGCTTCTGTACACTGTCTAAGAGTGGATAGTCGGGGTCCACGGCAACTCCTAGGCACTTTTAATAAGATATGAAAATTAAAATGTTAAATTTCAATACACATGTAATATAACATTTTCTTATTTCTTCTATTTTTTTTTTTTTTTTTTTAAGTTTCATCTGTCACAAGTAATCTAAATTGATTTCTGTCCAGGTCCATCACTAATAATTCAGCCAATTCTAGGTTATCTGTTATTCCATCTAGCTTGGTAATATCTGCAAATTTAAACTGCTTGTTATTTGAAATCTTATCATGATCATTAATTTATATTAAAAAGAGGTGGGCCCCAGAACCGACTGCTCAGGGAAAACCCCTTCAACATGACCTAATTAAAAAGTACCACCTCACTCCTTATCACTCTGCTTTCTGCTTTGAATCCATTTACACACTGCCACTTCTTTTAACTTGATCACAAAACCACATCAAAAGTGTCATGAAAAATCATGATTAAATGGTATCATATACACCTCTCTGAGGATAAGCATTGGTTACTTCTTCATAGAATTCCAGGATTTTAGTGAAACACCATCTCACTCATCTTAATCCATGTTGGCCGATTATTAATGTAGCTATTCTTGCCATGTGTTGCACAATTTTTTAATAACTGCTTCCATTAATTTATCCACAACTTATTGGCCTAGTTACTTGGATCAGCTTGATCACTTTTTGTTTTAAAAAACTGGACAACTGCTAGCTTCTAATTAGTAGGAATTTATGTTATTTGTTTTACATAAGATACTAGAGTAGTTTTATGCTTTGCAACTTCTTTTAACTTCCTTAATTTTCCAATGCAAAGTGCTCTTTTAATTTCTTACTGCTTGTAAAATTTCAGGATGTATTTATCTTGCATTACATGAAAAATGTTTTTAAAAATGCATTTGCCTTCAGTCTGTCACAACTGGTGAAAATTTACCCTGTCAGGTACAGTTTTAGTTTTCAAATAAGCACTATGATAATACACTATAAAAATGTATTCTATTATGGCCAATAGATCCTAATTGTTCTATCACTTTTATACCCTTATTTCTATCCAGAGTAAGAAATCTTTTAAAACAGTATGTGATTACAAGTATGAAATGATGTTCTTGTGTTCCATTATTTGTAAGGTTATCCCAGCTGAGATTAGGTCAATTAAAGGTCCCCCCATTAATATAATATCCTCCTTTAACAATATTAAAAAAGTAAATTTAAACTGTTATCTAGACATGGTTGTGTACAATACATTCCCAATAACAGGTCTTTGTGCATAGTAATCAATAGATGAATCCACACATCACTAAGATATGGCTCATAATCCATATGAAGCAGACTCGAATTCAGTTTCTCCTTTACATGAATAGCAACACCACTACCTCTGATTTTGTCTGTCTTTTCCTAAATAATGTTTATGTTATACTCAGCCTCACCCTTTGGAATTAACCAGGCTTCAATTATTTCGATATCATCGTAATTATGTGCAGCTACTGTAAATATAACTCCCAATTCATTTTGTAAGAGTCATTTGCTAGTTATTTATGTTACAGTGGGGCAAAAAAGTATTTAGTCAGCCACCAATTGTGCAAGTTCTCCCACTTAAAAAGATGAGAGAGGCCTGTAATTTTCATTATAGGTATACCTCAACTATGAGAGACAAAATGAGAAAAAAAATCCAGAAAATCATATTGTCTGATTTTTAAAGAATTTATTTGCAAATTATGGTGGAAAAAAAGTATTTGGTCAATAACAAAAGTTCATCTCAATACTTAGTTATATACCCTTTGTTGGCAATGATCTTTTCTATGTCTGTTACAAACGTTTTTCTTTATTCTAATGTGGACTGTTTGCTTTGAATTTTCACTAAACCTTTCAGACCAAAAGTTTGTTTTAAGAGATTTCTTTCTCCATGTGTTTGACCTGTGCTTGATTCTGCCTTACTCACCAGCAGCTACACATTAGTTTTGCTTTTTAATAATTATAAGCAGTATGGCAAGCATTTTTTATTGGAATACGCATTATGGCTTATTGAACTATGCACTAGTAATTTCAAAGTTACTTTGTGTTAATACTACAGTCAATTCCTTAAACACACAAAATACACTGGTGCCCCTCCAGTTCAATTATAACTTGTAACTGGGCTTATCAAATAAAGAAAGAACCCCAGTGTCTCATAAATCTATTCTTGTCTATACAAACACTAAGATTTGGACGTGTGTTAAACTTTCTGATCTTATCAAGACTGGGCCCAAGGCACAGGCATAACTTCAGGGAAGATCACCTTGCCAGTTTAGCACCTAATTTTCATTTTGATCAGAAATCTAGCAACCTGTCCATACAAAGCCCAATGATAACAATGATAACTGATTTTATTCCTCACTTCATCAAAGCTATACAATTTTCCATTGGGGTCTCTCAACTACGTGCTAGGAAGGCAACACACTGTACAAAACACACTGTTCCTTGAGCAAACCTCAGTCTCAATCCTCTTAATAACTGAGCTGCTACTTATTACTACAGAATTAATCATCATGATAAATTGAAGAAAAATAGTTCTTTCTTCAGAAAAACAAAAATTTCTTTATTAGAAAACAGTGATTTGCATATTTTTGAATTGTACCATAACACTAGAATGAAAACTACAATGGGACATCCACAAACAATCACCTCAAAAACTTGAGAATGACATCAAACTTCTATTTGCAAAAACCAAACCCAGCCAGATTTAAACAATAAAAAAACAGAGCACCTTATCTCTTTTCACTTCATGCTTTTGTGAAATGAGGCAAAAAAAATCCAAGCATTAAATTAACAGCAGCTCATTTGTTCATATAAATACAAGCTATTATTCTAACTGCAGGACACTATCAACTACAAAAAGAACCACTGTAAACAAATACCTTTCAGCTTTGAAGAGTCATTCTTCTTTTCTTTCAACTGTACTTTTGCACACTTCTGCAGAATATATTTTAAAGTAATCAAATCACTTAAAAATGGATAAATACATATATAATGTGCATGCACTGCAGACTGATGTTTCTGCACTAAGAAAAAAAGAGAGCGCCAGGAAAGTAAATTTTAAATTACCTCCTATTAAATATAAGCCAATACACAACATCTAACTGGATATATTATTGATTGTTAATGCTGAAGGCATTTTCTGGTCTGAGTATGGCTTCAAATTCCTAGTCTCCATTGTTCTATGAAACTTTTAAATAAAGTTCTTTCAAGTACTGTTTTCAATACTTGGCTAATCCTAGCTTATGTCTTGAGAGACCCAGAAATAAAATGGGCAGGGAACAGTACCTGAATTGGTCGCACACAGCACAACCCCATTATCTACCAAATGCCAGTTTTACAGCTTTTCAGGTTAAGATTAATGCTACTCCGCCATGTCTGTAACAGGTGGAAATGAAGCCTGCATTGTTCAGCACTGCTAGAGAGGGTGTTAATTCTTTCTAAGCATTTCACTCTTTTAAGCTGTCGTGAGATTACGCAGTTGGAGGGTAACCATAGAAATAATCAAAGCATATCCTAAATTAAAATTGGAATTCAGAAGATTTGATAGTGTGCTTAAATCAAATATTGAATTATGCCAGATGTTCTCATGCTAAAATACAAAGCTGGATGCTTTAATCTTTGAATTGTCATTGAGGAAATCCCTAAAGAACATTGAAATAAACTTCCAAAGCACACAAGAAAAAGGTTAAATTCTAAAACTTAAAAGTTTAAGGATTTTACATTTGATGAGATAATGCACTGTTCACACTAATCATATGGTGCATGAATGCAGCCTAATATGTCCATGAATAACTAGTAAGCCCTTTGAGTTTGACAAATGCATTTTTAAGCAGATTCTTGGGCATATTGCTATGGATGGATTTAGTAGGGTAAACAGTGTTACATACTGCAAATGATAACTGAATATTACATACACAAGGTTCATTAACAAGCAATAACATTTAATTTACAGATGTTAAGTTATACTGCATAAAACCTTAATTAGGGGCAGTGTAATGAAATTACAGTATACTAATAATGTATTCTGGACAGATTAACCCATGTCCCAGTAAATAACAATGCAAACAGTGGTGCTCTGGGTGAACTTTATTAATAACAAAATTACTTATGGTACCAAACGAAAGCGTCAATTACAAAAGATATATTAAGTATAGCAAACAGTGTCACTAAGTGGTGTCTAAGATAACAAAATAAAGATTCAATTAAAAAAACAGTTCCCAGCAATATAAAAATTGTCTAAATATGACACAATGGATGCAATCAAAAGAATGTATATCTTCGAAAAACCTGAGCTTCTGCACTGGGCTGACTAAAGCACCCATGATGCTGTACCTAAAAGATAGATGCTATACCTTATAGATTTCTTTACAGGTAGAGGACAGGGAGGTTCAGTAACTTGCCTAGGGTCACATGGTGAAGCAGAGGCAAAAACAGAACCTAAACTGTCAATCCTTGAGTTCTGATGTAGCAGGTCTTACCATTTTAATCACAGTCTATAGCTAAACCTTAACTATGCTGATCAATTTACATTTCACAATAATAAAGGAAGTTCCACTTGGTGCAGCAAGGCAAATATTAACAACAACCTTAAGTAAAGCACTGCAAGAACTAGCCCCACATAAAAAAAATCAACTCTGAGTCTTAAATTAAGGTCATCAGATTATCCAAGTCTTCATTTTTACCAAACTATCACAGAACTATGTGCAAAATGTATGTCATGAGTCAAATGGGATGATTTCAGTAATAAGCAAATGGTTTCAGATGGTTCACGAAAGCATCTACTCCCTGCTATTACTACCCGTGATCAACCTGGGATTAGTATGTGAATGAACCACAGAGAGAGGTTTGCTGTTAATCAGAGAATCGGAAATTGCTTAAATTCATATTAGCACCAGCATGAGTTAATATGATTATGATTGTTTTATGATCCTGCTTTATGGGACAATGCTCTGGTTGAAAATATAACCCAGAAAAAAAAAGTTAGATACTATGGCAACAGACCACCAAATAACTGAACTGATGGCTTTGATGACATACAGGTAAACCTTTTTTCTACTCCAGTTAAACAAGAACACATGTATGCTGCATGTATTTATCCAACAACTCGTCTTCTTACAGTAGTCACAGTTCTTGATAAGATCAAAGTCCTGGCAGCAGAAAATTAAGTTACCTAATTTAATGAGCTCCGTGCTGCTAGCATGTCTGTTGTTACTTGCAAGGGTGATGTTCTCACTGCAGGAGAACAGGCTCACATAATGACCACTCATGCATAGGATGTGAACTCAGTCTTAGTCTTATTTCTCATATCATATTACTTTGGCTACTTATGATTCATAGCAAAACATTGACATTACAAATTTATAATATTTGATTAGCTTGGCCTATCAGTATATTTAGAAGAGTAACAAAAAACCTCTGTGGGTTTTATGTTAAAAGTTTCCAAATAAGTCTGTAATTTTCTTTTTTTTTAACTAATCATACAAAAACCTTCCTGATGCTACTGAACAGTTTGTTTTGTGGCATCATGGACAGATTTCAGTATTTCATTTACAGTGTGTTAAAACAAGAAGCAGTGAGTTTAGTTGTAACAGGTTTACCAATAGCACACAGAAAACTGCAAAGGCTTTTTACTGGAAGAACTACTTTATTTTTTTAAAGCATAAAATATTCTATGCACATATTTACCTGAATGACTACTTAATTAAATATAATGGATATAAACACTTTGGGGTGAATTTAGCCAGATTTTACAAAAATTACCAAAAGTGGAATATGTGAAACCTTTTTAATTTTTTAAATCAATCCAAAAAGTATGAATGTACTACCATCTATATAATGGTAAAATAAGATGTTTATGGATACATGTTTTAGTTTGCTGCAAGACAATATTGTAAAACCAAGTAGCTTTAAAAAAAAAAAAAAACAACAACAATAACAAGGCATTCCATCATAGGAGATCTTATACAGTATCTAGTGCCACATACCCTAGAAATGGGATGTTAATTAAAATATGTAATCATACAATTTGCATCTCTTTTTAATAACAACAAATGCTGTGTGATTTTGATATTCAGCCATGCAACCTGAAAATCAAAACAGAGTACACAGTGGTATATACACCCTGAGCAATATAGCATGTAATGGCCTTCATATATGAAACTTAAAACTGTTGTCAGAAAAGGAAATGCAACACTTTAACCAGGGGGTCAAAAATCCAAATGAGAACAGCAGCCAATTTTGGAATTTTATATATAAACAAATAAATAAATAAATAAATAAATGAATACAAATGAAAATTATTGGAACCACATAACAGAACAGAAACCTATTCTAAACAATTTAACAGTATTTTTGTATATTATACCAACAGCAAAGTGTAAACAAACACATTACTTTCCATGTTTCATTGACTTTAAAATGCCTTTGCCATCATTGGTACATTGGTAATCTATTGTAAACATTTGGATACCGCTTTCATTTTTAAGCTCCCTCCCTCCAAAAATTTTGACAAAATGAAAGTACAGGGTGGCCGATATTTATGTATATGATTGAAAAGGTGTTATTTTCAGGAAACTTCAATGTTATTATCGCGTAACATAATGGAACATGAACATTAAAAACCTTAAATGTTTTTTCATCCCCTGTTCTCCATGGCATGGTCCACCAATGCACCATCCAGATCGATACACACCTGAAGATGAAGAGCAACGTTGTCACAAACGGCTTGGCACATCTATACTGGTATCCTCTGAAATTCTTCTGCAATAGCTGCACTAGAAACAATCGATTCGCCGCCATTCTATATTCGAACACAGCAGTGGTTGCCCTGTCCAGTACATTGTTGCTCCCATTCTCAGGCTGCAGAGTGATGCCATTTTTGATACTTTTCGTGCAGTAGTTTAAAATGCTACAGCCTGTGAAACGTCATACATAAATATGGGCAATCTGGTAATTTCTGTATCTTTAACCAACTTTGGGTAGAAAGTATGAAATTCTCTCACCGATTCAACTGTGCATTAATCTAAAGAAAAAAATTATATTACAGTAATCCCTTGCTATATCGCGCTTCACTCTATCGCGGATTTTATATGTAAGCATATTTATATGCTGCGGATTATTTGTTGGTTCGCGGATTTCTGCGGACAGCAGGTCTTTTAATTTCTGGTACATGCTTCCTCAGTTGGTTTGCCCAGTTGATTTCATACAAGGGACGCTATTGGCAGATGGCTGAGAAGCTACCCAACCAGAGCACATATTACGTATTAAATAAAACTCCTCAAATATATTGTGAGCACGGGGGCTGTTTGTACCCCTAGAGGATACGGCCGCTCCTCAAAAAACGCTGAAAGATTACCTTCACATTGCTGGGCTTACATATGGCTGCTTTGTCAAGCAATATGCTTCCCGCACTGTGCTTCGCATACTTGAAAGATCAAACAGCACGTATTGATTTTTGATTGTTTGTTTCTCTCTCTCTCTCTGACATTCTCTGCTCCTGACAGAGGGGGTGTAAGCAGGGGGGCTGTTCACACCCCTAGACGATACGGAAGCTCGTCTAAAAATGCTGAAAGATTACCTTTACGTTGCTCCCTTCTGTGCAGCTGCTTTGTCAAGCAACATGCTTCCCGCACGGTGCTTCGCATACTTAAAAGCTCGAAGGGCACGTATTGATTTTTGATTGTTTGTTTTTCTCTGTCTGTCTCTCTCTCTCCGACATTCTCTGCTCCTGACGGAGGGGGTGTGAGCAGAGGGGCTGTTCGCACACTGGCCTAGAGGATACAGACACTCCTCTAAAAAATGCTGAAAGACTACCTATACATTGTACATCCTTACAGCTGCTTTGTCCAGCGGTGCTTCACATACTTAAAAGCCAAACAGCCCTATTGATTTTTGTTTGCTTTTTTCTCTCTCTCTCTCTGACATTCTCTGCTCCTGATACGCACTCCTTTGAAAAGGAAGATATGTTTGCATTCTTTTAATTGTGAGGCGGAACTGTCATCTCTGTCTTGTCATGGAGCACAGTTTAAACTTTTGAAAAAGAGACAAATGTTTGTTTGCAGTGTTTGAATAAAGTTCCTGTCTCTCTACAACCTCCTGTGTTTCTGTGCAAATCTGTGACCCAAGCATGACAATATAAAAAATAAACATATAAACATATGGTTTCTACTTCGCGGATTTCTGGAACGCAACCCCCGCGATAGAGGAGGGATTACTGTAATCTTGTACTGATAAATTGTAAGCCAAAATATTGTGGTTGTCTAAAATGTAATATACCTGCTTGATTGCAGCTGCAAACAAAGTATGTAATTTATCAACTGAATTTGATTTTTGTGCCTATACATCTTTGAATTCTTGGTATATGGAATTTACAAAGACACTGATATTCACCCAAAATTTTTCACTTGGGAGTTTTCTGTCCAATATTGTTTACGCTTAAAAAAAATAATCTGTTCAGAGAAATACACTGAACCAAAAATGGACATAATTCCAAAAGCATATCACTTCAAGTTACTATAAATATCTGATGTGTGGAACTCTTACCTAACTAAGACAAGTTCCATCCATCCATCCATTCTCTTCCGCTTATCCGAGGTCGGGTCGCGGGGGCAGCAGCTTGAGCAGAGATGCCCAGACTTCCCTCTCCCCGGCCACTTCTTCTAGCTCTTCCGGGAGAATCCCGAGGCATTCCCAGGCCAGCCGGGAGACATAGTCCCTCCAGCGTGTCCTGGGTCTTCCTCGGGGCCTCCTCCCGGTTGGACGTGCCCAGAACACCTCACCAGGGAGGTGTCCAGGAGGCATCCTGATCAGATGCCCGAGCCACCTCATCTGACTCCTCTCGATGCGGAGGAGCAGCGGCTCTAATCTGAGCCCCTCCCGGATGACTGAGCTTCTCACCCTATCTTTAAGGGAAAGCCCAGACACCCTGCGGAGGAAGCTCATTTCAGCCGCTTGTATTCGCGATCTCGTTCTTTCGGTCACTACCCATAGCTCATGACCATAGGCGAGGGTAGGAACATAGATCGACTGGTAAATTGAGAGCTTTGCCTTACGGCTCAGCTCCTTTTTCACGACGACAGACCAATGCAGAGCCCGCATCACTGCGGACGCCGCACCGATCCGCCTGTCGATCTCACGCTCCATTCTTCCCTCACTCGTGAGCAAGACCCCGAGATACTTTAACTCCTCCACTTGGGGCAGGATCTCGCTACCAACCCTGAGAGGGCAGTCTACCCTTTTCTGGCTGAGGACCACAGTCTCGGATTTGGAGGTGCTGATTCTCATCCCAGCTGCTTCACACTCAGCTGCGAACCAATCCAGAGAGAGCTGAAAATCACGGCCTGATGAAGCAAACAGGACAACATCATCTGCAAAAAGCAGTGACCCAATCCTGAGTCCACCAAACCGGAACCCCTCAACACCCTGGCTGCGCCCAGAAATTCTGTCCATAAAAGTTATGAACAGAATCGGTGACAAAGGGCAGCCCTGGCGGAGTCCAACTCTCACTGGAAACGGGTTCGACTTAATGCTGGCAATGCGGACCAAGCTCTGACACCGGTTGTACAGGGACCAAACAGCTTAAGATAAGTTCATCCTGCTTTATGTTCCTGCATTTCCTTCCAATTGTGATCCGTGTTAAAGTAGCTTGCCGTCTCTCCAATTTGAAAGATTGTCCATTTTCTCATTGTTAAGTTTGCGTATGACACTACAGTGGTGGGTCTCATCAGCAATGGGGATGAGCTAGCTTACAGAATGGAGATACAACAAAAGGCAGACTTGGTGCAAGTACAACAATTTTGTCTTTTAATACTGACAATATGAAAGAGATAATTGCGGACTTTAGGAGGGCCCATGCTGTCCAAACCCCACGGCACATCGAGGGCTCTGTGGTGAAACTGGTGAAGTGCACCAAATTCTTTACTGTGTACCTGGCAGCTGGCCTTACTAGGTCAACTAACACCACTTCCATAGCCAAGAAGGCTCAGCAGCATGTCCACCTCCTTCAGCAACTGAAGAAGGCAAGCATAAAGTCCACCATTCTCATCATATTCTACAGGGGCACCACTGAGTGCATTCTGACCACTTGCATCACTCAGTATTAAACCTCATCATCAGCTACCATGAATCTGAAAATAAGCATGATGCCTCTGATAATTTTGATTGTGTTTTATTAATATGTTTAGTCAAACTGATGCTGCAGTTGACTGATGCTTTATTTATAGGTTTCTGTTATCAGACTGCATACAGCACAATCTTTTCTACTTGGCCATGTGACTTCTATGTTTTAATAGTAAAAAGTACGCATTAATATAGGAGTGTTGAAAAACTTGAGTCATGAAATGATGAAGCCATTTTCATATAAAACCAAGAGAGAACTAGTACTGTGATGGTGGAAGAGCTCAAGTCCTAAGAATTAGTGCATCAGTTAGTGAAGAGGCTGGCAAAACACTGCATAGCTTACGCTGCTGTGTTATGCTAACATACATTTAGCACTAGTTTATACAAATTTTTCAACGCTATAAAAGACTGTGTAAGATGCTGTATTTCTAGAAATTATATATAAAAGAGGCATCAAATCCACTCTTCCAAGAACACTCTGTTACCTCTTACCAAAGTAAACGGTTCTGCTTCAGTACACTGGCAGGTAACTACTACTTGTTTCACATGAAGACAACAGAATTCATTATTGTGGACAACTTGCAGACTTGCTTCTACAATTTACATTGTGCACCTGTGGGACACTCATCAAATCAACTGAAGCCTGACATCAGCAGAGTTGTTCAAATAACTGGCTCCTGATAGCCCTCTTATGTAGCTTTCCCCATCTGCTGCTTTACATTTTCATGATGCAGCTTCAGTGTGGTTCCCTTTACCTCTCCTGGGAACTGGATTATATATAATATGATGTTTGCCCCATGGCTTATGTCTAGAAGGACACCATGAGGAATGCATTGTTTAACCTTCATAGTGGTGTTTTTGTTTTCTCCCAGTTATTCTATATCTGATTGAAAAAAAATTATTATAGTCTCCAGTGCCCTTCTTGTAAATGCTGCAGTCACTTTGTAAGGTTTTATTTTTAATTATAGCTATATTAATACTTGGAAGACGGATGGTAACTGCTTACAACTACCATCATATACTATATTAAAGATCAATGATATCATTTACTACATTGTCCTGTAAGCCACTTTTAGTAATAACAAATCAGTGTGTATTACAGTAAGAAATAATGTAGGACATTTCTAGCTTTCCACGACATTTATTGTCTCCTGTTCAGTTGTTGCATTCTCAACTGTGGTCTTTTCAACTTGCTTCAAATTGTGAATTGTTCTAGAAATGGCCTCAATATCATACCTTATTTTAAACTACTGAGAAAAGAATACTTTTCAGATAATGAAAGCTAAGTATAACTGAAGTATTTAACTATAAATATGTCAGTGCAATTGAAAAATAAATGCAAAATAAAGTCATATAAAAATGTAACCAAACACTTGGCCTAACAAAAATGGCTAGCAATGATTATGGACTCTTGGTAAATTAAAAGCTAGCATAATTATTGCTGAATAATAAAACATTTATAATAAAATATCTGGACACAGCACAGCACCACTTGGTATAAACCTATATCAAAGAATAATGGTCCATCATGTAGAGAAATAAGGTACTTGGAGTTTGCCTTGCAAACTGATGCAAAGTTTAGTACAAGCTGGTATGATACTTGTAACAATGTTCTTTCAGACTGAATGAAGTTCATATCACTCTTCTAACATACACATTATTTAAGTCAATTTTCTTAAACAAATGATGACAAAATAAGGGATGAGAGAGAAAGAGAATATGCACATGACAGACAGAGGAGAAACTAGACAATAAAGGGAGTATGCAAGAAGAAACTTTAAAAAAAGTGACAAAAAAATGTTAGTCATTTATCTCTCCTTAAACTTTATAAAACATTACAGCAACCCTATTTAAGGTTCAAAGCATGCGGCGGGAACAAAATGCGCGCAATGTGTTTCTGAGCTTTGTCTTCTTATGTGCAGATCTGTTGTCCTTCAGAATATTTCATATATTGCTGTAACAATAAGTCTCTTTTATGCAACATTAGCACATTAAGCAAAACTAATATAACATTGCAAGAAGAGAATTTTGCCTCTCAGAGCATGCAGAGTTGCCTAATCACACTGAATTAATCTGATTGGACTGTTTAATTAGTACATTTTATGTTATATAGGCAAGGTCCAATAAAAATCAAATACTGCAAAAATCAATTAATTCTGAGTTACACTGTGAGCTGGTTACTCTGTAATTGTTAAGAGGTAAAGACTGAAAATTACTCATGTATCAGTTTAGCTAGATTAAGGCAACCCTTTAAAATGATCAGCTCAAGGGTACAGCCTGTAATGTACAGTATGTTTGGGTTTTTAGCAGCAACAGCACAGTGATGTTTACTTCTAGTCATGACCCAAAGGTACTGTGACGTCACAATGCCTGGAAACATTCAGCTTGCCATCTTGGGACAACTTTAGCACCTCACATTTGTCCTGTTGTTGATCTACCAATGAACCTATTATTTAAGATAAGACTTTAACTTACATTAATATGAAAGCTGGTGCAGTACAGTGAATATTGCATTCAAATCTATCCGACAGGTGGAATTTGCACATTACCTCTGCAGGGTATATTGAGTCCAGTTTCTGGCCATACGTTCCAGATGTGCAAGTTAAGCCGAATGTCAATTTTACATTGACCATGGCAAACGTTGACGTACTATTTCTCATACACCAAGATGAATTTGTGCACATAGCTGCTGTAATGGATGAGTATATAACTGTTTCTTTTCAAAAAATATACTTGCTGATTTTGAAACATACAATTAAACTTGAGCCTTTTCAAATTACATAACTTGAACAAATCAACAAGGTAATCCTCTAACATTTCATTTAAGAAACTGGCTCTAACATGACTTGTCAGTAAACATTTTAGGAGTAACTAATACCTAAAAGGAATACAATGGTAAGTTTAATCACCACATACACACACACACACACACCAAAGTGTCACTGTCATTGCTAGTTAAAATGCAGTCAAAAGGCATTTTCCTTTCTAATGGATTTCTAGCTCTTCACATACTCATAAATGAAGACCATGGGAAGGTTAAATATTTATTATAGAGATTAAAACTTTAGTGTTGTCGCAGTATAGCAACAAATCTGTGGAAGTGTTCAGAGTGTACGTTCTGTTTTCTTTGCACGCACAAATAGCCAGAATAAATGTGCCAATACTAAAAACCACCTATTTTGATGGGTCCAAGTAAAAATATTTAAGAGCAGCTGTACCAATACTTAAAAAGTGATGTACGTTACTCTGGAAAGGATTATAACCCAATTTTTAAGAGGTGTGGAACTCTACAGGAACAAAATCTCCGACACAGTCCTGAAAAGATTTGAAACAATTGCACAGTTTCCAAGGCTTGCCAGAGTGTTCTACCAAAAAATGAAGCATGAACTGATGTCTGAGTTTGCTGGATTTCCTTGGTCTTTGGGTTTAAATTAAATCTTGCACCTGTTAGTTAAAACTTGCACTGATGAGTGCACCAAAAGTAAACTAATACCAAAAAATAAGATTCTCTACAGAACTGGCATAAAAGGAAAGGATGCCTTATTGGTACATCTGAAATGCCAGTAAAACAGTCATAAGATGAAAAAAGTGATGCGTTTACTATTAAAAACAACACACTGAGTGAGGGGTAAAGAATAGGATTGAGTGAGGTTTAAAAATTTTTGGTCCATCAATCTGCAATATTCAAGGAGTTATCGTGCAGGTTGGGTTTGAAGGATGGACATCTTAATGGCGTTTGGCTGGGGACTGACTTAACGTTATGTGACACTCTTGAGGACACTGCTGCTACACAATCAGCATACTGTCTATAATTGCATGCATACTTTAAGTAAATCTGGAGGATTCCACCAGGTGGCATGGTGAGAAAATGTTCAGTTTCACGGTGTTTTTAAAAAAAATAATCCCTTGCATTCTGATGCTGTGGCGAAGATGGAAAAAAAGGCAGCAACAACAATACAGAATGTATGTGAAACCTTTAAATGTATCACTTTATTACGATGGGTAATAACCAGATGCTTGCATTGCCTATGCAAGAAATGGATGAAGAAAAGCACATTCATACATCAGCATTTAAGTTTGATGATTTTTCTTCACCGCATCAAACATTGAAGCACTGATCCTGTTTGACCTGCATTGAGGCTTACCATCACATGTTGATAGTAAACAACGATGCTTAAGTCACATACTAAAAGTTGAACACACACGCCACCCATGTTTTTGATGGTACTGCAACTCACACTTGTATTAATATCCAACAACATGCTCAGAGGATGCGTCAAAACAACACTGGGAATTCGTGGCAGCCAAGATGCATGCATGTCAGCGTTCTCAGCGTGAAGTATAAACTGGCACTAAGACATTGCTTTTCTGCAATTCCTGTAACTTTCAATTAGACCACAGGGTATCATCACTGTTAATAGCCATACAATATAACAAGGTACGAAAGTACCTAGTTTAATATGGAAAAAAAACAAGATGGGTGAATGGGTGGGCAAGCAAAAAATCAAACTCACCTATGTGGCAACACTTTGCCTTCAAAGCAAATGAGTATGATGATCCTAACAATTTAACCAAATTTATTTGTTGACTAAGTAGCTAGGTTGTTACAGTAGATTCACAAATGATAAACATGTATTTGTGCGTACACCATCCAGTGCACTGCTGAAGTTTTGCCAATGGTGCTATCACAAGCGCTAAAGACTTTTTTTTTTTTCTGGATGCACCAATAATTAACAGCTGGTGAAACAAAACACAATATATTTCTTGCTATGATGCATACTATACAGTAAATGGTCAGCTATATCTTAAATTTGGTGGGCATCCCATTTAGTTGTAATAATCCATGTCAAATTCTTTTTAGGGCAGTTAAACCGTAAGACCACAAATGTTTCCTGTTCATTTTTATTAACAAAATTAAACTCTGTTTGGTTATTGTTAAGTGACCATAAAAAAACTAAAATACAATTCCCTTTTAAATACATACTTAACTAATAAAATATGTAGAGAAAATATTTATTCATAAAACAAATGGCAATTAAAACGTAAAAAATCTATCATAAATCACAAGCTGTCATCGTCTGTCTTTTGGCTGCTCCTGTTAGGGGTCACCATAGCTGATCATCATTTTCCATATTTTGCTTTCCTCTGCATCTTGTTCCATTACACCCACCACCTGCATGTCCTCTCTCACCACATCCATAAACCTCCTCTTAGGCCTTTCTCTTTTCCTCTTGCCTGGCAGCTCCATCCTTACCATCCTTCTCCCAATATAACCAAGCATCTCTCCATCACAGATGTCCAAACCAACACAATTTTGTCTCTCTGACTTTGTCTCCCAGCCGTCCAACTTGAGCTGACCCTCTAATGTACTCATTTCTAATCCTGTCCATCCTTGTCACACCCAATGCAAATCTTAACATCTTTAACTGCCACCTCCGGCTCTTTCTCCTGCTTTCTGGTCAGTGCCACCGTCTCCAGCCCATATAACATAGCTGGTCTCACTACCGTCTTGTATAACTTCCCCTTCATTCTTGCTGGTACTCTCCTATCACAAATCACTCCTGATACTCTTCTCCACCCACTCCACCCTGCCTGCACTCTCTTTTTCAACTCTCTTCCACACTCCCCATTACTTTGTACTGTTGATCCTAGGTACTTAAACTCCTCCACCTTCACCAACTTTACTCCCTACATGAACACCATTCATCTGACCTCCCTCTCATTTACAGACATGCATTCAGTCTTGTTCCTACTGACGAACCCTAATATAACCCTTCCCTTCTTAATCTAGCTTCCACTACTCTTTCCCATAACTTCATGCTGTGGCTTATCAATATTATCCCTATGTATTTACTTCAGCTCTGCACATCCTCCTTATTCTTAAAAACTGGTACCAGTACACTTCTCCACTCCTCAGGCATCCTTTCACTTTCCAAGATTACATTAAACTATCTGGTTAAAAACTCCACGGCCATCTTTCCTAAACACATCCATGCTTCCACAGATATGTCATCTGGACCAACAGCATTCCCATTCTTCATCCTCTTCATAGCTGTCCTAACTTCCTCCTTGCTAGTCTTCTGTACTTCCTGATTCCCTACCTCCACATCCAACCTTCTCTCTTTCTCTCTCATTCTCTTCATTCATCAGCCTCTCAAAGTACCCTTTCCATCTGCTCAATACACTCTTCTCACTTGTGAGTGTGTTTCCATCTTTTATCACCCTAACCTGCTGCATATTTCCCCAGCTCGGCCCCTCTGTTTAGTCAATTGGTATAGGTCCTTAGTGATCTAGCAAAATTCTACAACAGATGCTCTTCCTGATGTAACCCTCCCATTAATCTGGGCTTGGTACCGGCATGAAGAAACACACTGGTTTGTGCTTCCCCTGTGGCTGTCACAAAACGGTCATACTGTTTAATGTCATCTGTAATGTACTTATCTGAAACAAATCTTAACTTAAAAAATAGTTTTCACCATTTGTCTAACAAAAACACATATCTATTCTAAACACTGTTTCAATTAATTGATACTGACAGTTACACACTTATAGGTTTTAATCATTCTTAATCATTAATTGCACTACAGGTATTTGCTGTTAAAATATACAATTACTATATTTATACAGCACTTTTAAATTTTTTTTTCGATATGCTAGCTAGACATTCCTAAATCTTGAGGTGTAATTATAAATATGTAAACTTACAGTATACTGTACAACATATACAAATAATAAACACAGTACACACCTTTAAACATCAAATGTTCATTAAGATATTTATCTAGAATATACAAGGATAACATGCTTAAAAGATGATAAAATTTTGATGATGTTAACAAGATATTTATTAAGCAGAAATTTCAATTTCTACTTTAATTTTCATATTTTTTTTCTTAGTGGAAACGAGAGCTGCTGCACTTAACACAAGCTCACACACCATCCAAACTAAATTTTCCTTTTAATTAAGGTAGAATAAAAAAAAAATCTTGTGATTTGTCTAACTGCACAGGAAAACTCCTCAAATTCCCATTGCTCTGTTTATTACACCACTTTTTTAATGTAGAGTCTAATTATTCCAATCTACTCTCTCCAAAGTAAAGTCTGGTTGATTGCTCTTGATTCACAGAAAAATTTGGAAGCAAGCAAAAAAATGATGTGCACTAACTCAACTACCGTAATATCACATAAACAGGAGTACAACAACTAAATCAGTTTTTGATCGGCCAATTTACCAATCACCGATCGTGTCTAGGTCGATGGTCAAATGATTAGAGCATCACTAGAAATTTCATATCTTTTCTTCTCAGCAGCCTGAGAGGCAAAAGTCTTTCACAAATACAGTGGTACCTTGAGATACGAGTTTAATTCATTCTGTGACCGAGCTCGTAAGTCAAAATGCTCGTATCTCAAATCAATTTTCCCCATTGAAATTAATTGAAATGAGATTAATTCATGCCAGCCCCCAAACCACCCCAATTTTTTGTTAAATGTTCTCAACATGAGAAAAATGTCTTTATAATGAACAAATATTGTATACAAACAAAACAAAACCTAATGTGGTGAAGCAGGTCCACAGCTCAAGTCAACAGGGCCACTGTTTAAATAAATAATCGCTGCACTCGCGGCTTAGAGAGAGGGCATGGTATGTGTGGACGGAGTGGTTCCCGTGTGATTCATGATGCCAACGGTCCTCACTTAAGTGCACAGGTGAGGAGTTTTCCGCATCCGTGATTGGCACTGGGAACTGCTAATTGCCACATCTGATCCATGTCCCCGTAATAAATAGAAGCGCGAGGTGACTAGGAGAGAAATAAAAGAAAAAAAGAAGAAGAGACGTACGGAGGTTAGAAGTAAAAGAAGGCAGGAAGCAGTGAGGAGAAAGCCGGTGCAGGAGAGCTCGCTCGTGGGCAGCTGAGCAGTGAGCCTGGCTGTTTGGCCAGCACCCTGGGAGCAATTGGTAGTGATCGCTCCCACTGAGCATTTTGAGGGGCGGGAGTGACCAGAAGGAGGATGGCTCGCCACATAAGGCTGAGAAGGCAGTGGGAGTCCAGACTTAGGACATGAAAGCCCCAGCATGAGTGCCCTGGTCACTGAGGAGCCCAAGTCACGGTTTAGTGAAGCCTACCGGAGCCAGGGATCGGTGAGGCGAACAGGCCAGCAGGAGAAGGCAGAGATAAGGTCAGCTGCAGGTAGGGTGGCTCCCCTGGTGCATAGCCTGGATGGGAAAAGCAGGGGAGTCACCAGTAGCAGAAAGGCACCAGGCTGATTTGTTTAAAGGGACAGCTTTCAGCCATTGTTTTAACCTTGTTGTTTTTTTAAAGATTTTTTTTCTAATGGATTTTAACCTCCACTTTTCACCTATTTTATGGATTATTTATTTAATGACTTCTATTTAAAGCACTGCACTATTTATTTGAACACTGTTTTGTTGGTTTTAAATAAAAGCACTCTGCATTTTTGCACCATCCTCTTGCTTCATTGTTGTGCCTCACTGCCTAGCTCATCGGTGACATTACCGACGGTGTCGGGTTCAAGAGCTCCCAGAAGGAAGATGGGAGCATGGAGTGGGACCCACATCATCTCACCTAATACATAAAAGAGAATCTAAAGAAATAAACAGATGTTTGCGAAGCCAATTAACGTATTGTATTTTTTTTTCTTTCACTTCACTTTTGCTTAACTTAATTTTCTTCTTCACTAGTACATTTTTTTTCCCCCCCAATGCTTTCATTGGCAGGGCGTTTCAATAGAAATTCTCAATTTTTTTATTTTTAATAAATTTGCAAAAATCTCAAGTAAACTTTTTTCACTTTGTCATTATGGGGTGTTGTGTGTAGAATTGTGAGGAAAAAAATGAATTTAATCCATTTTGGAATAAGGCTGTAACATAACAAAATGTGGAAAAAGTGATGCACTGTGAATACTTTCCGGATGCACTGTATATTGTAGATTATCTTTATTTGATTCTCTATATATATACTTTAAGTTTTTAGACAAATCCATAAAGATTTCCAAATGCAGGTAGCCCTAAATGAAATTCCAAGGCAGGAATTTACAAGCCAAGCCATCTAGCCTGGGGTAATACAGGCGATTAGTACAAGAACAGGCCACAACTGGACTGGACTAGATCGGGGCCAGTGATTCAGAAGGATTCAGAAGGAACTAAAGAGTGACATTAAGAGAAGGCTGCAGGCCCTCTCCTCCACTATCTTGCATCCCAAGGAGACCATCCATCTCTCTCTGTCTCGGTTGCCATATTCAGACAGGTCATGCTCACACTATCCAAGGGCCACACCAGACCACATTGAACCAGATGCCATTGAACATTCCAGGACAGAAATGCCACCTGATAGCCTAAACAAGATGAACTTATTATCACCCAGGATTTACATGTATTACTTTGCCAACACACATGCTAATATTTTACCCATCTTATGTATAACATGTAAATAATTGTGAAAGTTTTACTCCAGTCTGTTCTGGTACTCTATTATGAGGTCTAGAGCAGAGATAAAAGTATATTGTGTTAAGGTATCCTCTTTAATAAAACCCCTGTGTGCGTCCAGTGTCCATGTGTGTGTGTCTTCTGGTGAAGTGCGCATGCGTGGGGCACGGTGCGATGCTTCAAAGGCCACCTGACGCGTCACACAAGACAGAGAGGGCAGAACCTATAAAATATCGCGCGGACGATCCAATCAGATTTCTGGAAATGAGGTAAGACTTAAAACAAAAAGCACGAGAAATCCAATCGGGTACTAAGACGCAGAGACCAGCTTCCCCAAAGAGGTGAGATTAGTGTTTGTGGTTGTGCAAGTGTTCACTCTGAGGATGTCAGATTTGCGATTAAGAAGCCTGGCCCGGTAAAGTGTAAATCGTTGAAGGGGTTTTCCTAAATATACAAATTTTCATGATATTACAATAGGATGACTTTTAAAAGTAGATTTATTTTCGCGCACATAAAATCTGTTGCTGGGGAGACGCCACACACACACAATAATCAGCTGCACACCAGCACAGATTAAAATACTTGCTGGGGAACTGCACAGTACTTGCTGGAGAGACGTCACAAGCACGATTATCAACTACATGCCACACATTACATCAGTTGCTGGGGAGAATCTGCTGATTGCCCACTGTTGTGACAGAAAATTAAACACATATTACAGACATCAAAGCCAGTATTACTGTCAGAGAAAATAACAGGCATTTTACGGAAATACAAACCAGTATTACTGCAAGGGAAAATTAAAGGAACACAATACAGTGACGCATATTACAGCCACATACAAGCCAGTATTACTGTAACAGAAAATATTACGGACGTACAAGCCTATATTACTGTGACTATCTACTAACAACATGCCACCCTAAAAAGAAGAAAAAGATAATGAGTGTCAGAAAAATGCTAAAAGAGAAAGACTCAGAAGAGCAAATAGATCTATAGAGGAACAGGAAAATGAGCGTAAAGAAAATTCTCAAAGAGAATGCACTACTGTTCTAGCGCCCGTTATTTTAACGGGCCTAATGTCTAGTATATAATAAAGAGTAAAAAGGGGGGGGGGGAATAGGGGCACCCTAGGACAGGAGAGACATACATGAGCACCAAATGTCTGGCCTGTGGTTTAAAAAAAAAAAACACAATAAAAAATTGTGTTTTATAGATTTGAGGTTATTTAAACTAGTTACAAACTTAACTGTAAATGGTCAGACTATTATATATAAATACATGCAAATTAAAGAGTATGAAAAGTACACACAATTTTACTTTGCAAATGCATTCTTCTTTGTACTAAATATGATAAATTATGCAATCTAATATATAAAGCTAAATTATTCTTTACTCAATTCTGTGTATTCAATTGTTTTATAATGTAATAAGATAAGCACACAACACCCTAATATACAGCGCAAATGCTGTAAGAATAACCAAAAAACAAAACAAAAATAAGTGATCAACCAACATAAAAAGAAAATGCAAAATATCCAAATAACCTATGGTGTAGGAAAAAAAAAGTTTTTAAAGTCACAGATTTCAGCTATTTTGGATCTGCAAAGACACATTGTGGACCTGAAAATTACTACTACTCCTGGATACTACAAAAGGTCTGTCAAAGGGTTCATAACTCTCACCAAAATTTACATTAAGGGTACACCAAATGTCCCTTTTAAACACTAATAAGAGAAAGAAAGCTGGACTTTATAACAGAAAATCAAAATATCTCCAATAATTATTTAAAAATAATATGGAGATAATATGAATAGCTCTCAGCAGACGTTCTAGTTAAGTGTACACCATTTTAAGATTACAGGTCTTTAGTTTAGACATAATTGTTGCATCCAAAATAGCTTTTAGTACTTATATGAAAATTTCTTCAAGGTTTGGTGAAGGGTAATTACTTAAGGCTCTACTGCAAACTGTAGTAGAGCTCTAAATTTACCAGTAAATAAATGCAGCGATTTAGGAACTCTGATTATACAGATACACTTCTTAACACTAAAACCACCACACATTTTTTTCACTAATGTAAGTGCTGAGGATACTCAAAGTGACATCTGAATCCTTACGTTTTCACTATGGCCAAAAACACAGGCAGTCCCCAGGTTACGTACGAGATAGGGACTGTAGATTTATACTTAAGTTGAATTTGTATGTAAGTCAGAACAGGTACATTATTTTAATAAATGCTATTGTTGACCGACTGTAACCAAGTGCTCTGCCAATGAATGGTGGAGTTTCACATCTCTCTGACCTTTTTATTATTTCTGCTTTATTTTCAATGGTGAGGTTTTTTATCTTCTTTATTCTATCACCAGCACTTGCATCATATTTGTGTTTTAGAGATTCTTGAAGGGTGAAGACAAAAGGTTAAGATGAGCTCTTCTGTACAGCACTGTACATGCTATCACAGCAGGAAGGCACCCATCGTCAACATGTCTGATGTACTGACAAGAGACAACTACCTGCTATGTGATTAACAGTACAAGCAGGATTGCTATTTAGAATAAATGGGGGCAGCAAGGGGCGATTCACCATTCGCCCACCACACAGTCACCTCCACTTGCATACAGTATGCTGCCTGCAGTGTCCACCCACCGAGAACACACATGGTACGGCCAAAGGTGGGTAGTGAATCACCCACCACGGCCCCCATTCAACAGGCAGCCACCTGAGGCACACTACAATGCTACCCCCCGCCGCCCCGTTCACCCTCAATGATCTCGATTAAGCCACAACTGGGTCACCGCTTGCAGCATTACCAGCCGCCCCATCTATGAGCCGCCCACCGAGAACGAACAGGGCAGCCGTGTGTAGTGGGTGGGCAGTGAAACGCCCCCCTCCGCTCCATCCAGCCAGGAGCAGTAGCTCAGTGAACCGCCCCATCAAGCCCCCGTCCTGCACACGAGCGATAGCTGTGGCCCCGGTGACTATGGACCATGGGTCACCACTTGCTGCTGGGAGCCGCCCGAGGGACACTACACTGCGCGAGCAGCGAAATACCCCCCCCCTCCAGCCTCCATCCAGCCACCGCTTGCAGCGTCCCCAGGCCAAAGATGACGGAGTGACAGTGGCTGAGGCGCATGCATCGCAGCTGCAGCCCTGTTCGTACGTCGTAGGTCGGATGTCCGTAACTTGGGCACTACCTGTAAACAACTTTTTATAACTTACATTATACTGATATCTTTTGAACAGTCATAACTTTATTTGTATATACTTTTGACAGAAATATTTTTAACAAGTAAAAAAAACTTAATTACCTTTATTTAAAGTGCTTGTTAATACTATCCTGCTCAAAAGGATTCGATAACAGGTGGTCATTCCTCTGAGTTGAAATGATAACGGCATAAATCTAGAAGCATCATGGTTGTACCGGAGCATTGTTTCATAAAATGCACATCCACACAAGTTTTAAACCGAATACAATGTTGCAATTGTACAGGAAATACATTTCTCAAACAAAACTGGGAAAGAAGAAGCAATATCATGGGAACTACATGCACTCTGCTCTCTCATACCACCTCGAGCAACAGCGAGTATAACTGAGCAGGACTACAGGACGCCCCTTTCTTGCACTAATGCATGTCAGGACAAGTGAGTCAAAACAAGAGTACAGGGAGGTGCATCTGCTCCACTATGGTTGGGATGGACAGTACATCACTCTCTCTCATACTACCATGCACAGCAGAGAGTGTAAGATAGAGAGTGAAAAAGGGGCACATCTTTTTTCTTTTAACTATTGCATACCGTAGCGAGTAAAAACCTACTAGTTCAAAATGCAAAATGAAAAGTCACCATGTGCCGTACTGATTTAAATTTGTGCATTTTCTTGTTCTTTATATTCCACCTCCAGTTCACATAAAGTTGAACATGCCTACTTTCCCATGAGGTTGTACTATATTTGATAAAAGAGAAATTGTGTCCACACTGTCCTGCTTCAAAGAAGACAGCTGAAGTGTGACAAAATTGCCTCGAGTACTGACTGCCCTCTCTGATGAAGCACTTGTTGCAGGCATACACAAAAAAAACTCTTTGAAATGTTGCTGACCCATAAAAAGTTAAGTTTTATGTACTTACTGCCACCTAGTGCTTCTGTTTATACTGGCTGGGTCTGAAAATAAGATGCATCTGTTGATAAAGATCATTCTAACAAGGCTCCTAGTTACAGATTGTGGTTCGGGAGTACTAAGGTAGAACTGTCATAACAGAACAGACAAACAACCAGTAACAGGAGAAAATCATCTGATCATTCACCTCTAATTTGTATTATACTCCATGGGAGTCCTAAAATGGCAATGTATGTCAATAAAATATCATTAATCCATTCAGCATACAATAACTATTGTGGCATGTTGGGAGCACCTCGGACACCCAAACCCCAGGTGCAACTATACCTACATAATTTCTAGGTTCAAATAAACTTATTAAACAAATTGCCTTCTCAAAAGCTTTTCTCCACAATAAAACTGAACTCTCCTTGACCTCGACTCCAGGCGACTGTCACCATACTCTGCTCCCAACTCTGCCTCTCATGCTAGACCAGAGAGTCCTTCCAGTCTCACACACTGCACCTGAGAAGTACTTCTCAGATAGGCGGAGAACAGGGAAACCTGCCCCAAGAAGCTCCCTCTAGAGGAATCCAATTACCTCAACATACTCACAATGGAACTACAGTTCCCATGTAGTCCTGTGGGTAGTCAAATGGGAGCACCTTGAGATGAAGGCTGCCAGTTAGATTACTGAGGGAACATATATCCCCAGAAGGCTGACTCCTACTGTCTCTCTGCTGAAATGGCCTCCTCTCTGGAAAAGGTAACACTAGGAAGAAAAATTATATTAAATTATGTATGTATACACACACACTCTGCCGATACTGCCAGATGCCAATCTAAATTTGGCGATATTCACTACAAAAGACTTAATTTTTTGTGATCATCTTATTTACAGATTACTGATCATTGTTTCAGCCCTGCTTTTCTAAGCTTTACGGTAAACTAGCTGTGTAAGCCCGTGCGGTCGTGTCCTAAAAACTATTGAAATCTTAAGGAAAAAAACTGAAATGTAGAGATGTCAGGTAATTGAAAGGAACTACTCTGGGCGTCTACCTTCTACGATGTTTTGTTCTTACAAATCTTTGTTTTGTGCTTGCATCACTTGTGCAACAGCGGCTAAGTGACTATGTCTTTCTTGGGAGGTTTTATTTTGCCGACATGCTTGCCTCGCTTGTGTATTAGCGGTTAAGCGAGTGTGTCTTTCTTGGGAGGTTTCATTTTGCTGACATGATAGCCTTGTTTATGTATTAGTGGCTAAGCGAGTTTCTATTTCCTCGCAGATGAAGCCCTTACCCCGACTCCACCTCTCACTTCTGGGCCAGACAGACAGACACACACACTTCCACACTTAGGCCTTTATATATAAGATTAGTTGTTGTGCTCCTTAACGCAAGGTATTGTGGTAGTTGTGCCAGACTGCCAACACTTTTTTTGGCAGTGAACTTTGTACAGTTTACACAAAGAGCAACAAGACAAGGCTTGCAAGAGATGATTAGAATATTAGCCTTTATGTTAAACAAAGTGAAATAATAAAGTGCGAAAAAGGAATCAGAGAAGTCATCCTGTGCAGTTAGACAAACAGTAGGAAAAGCTACTTTAATGAATTTAGACACTTATTTTGTCCTTTAATCGGACACCATTTGAGTTTGGACAGCCAGCTTGTGTTAAGTGCAGCAGCTTAAATTATTAATTGGAAAGAGAAAAGACACAGAAGAATTTGAAATTGCTGCTTAGTAAACAAAACAGTTGCTAGCTTAACAGCAAAATGCGCCTTTTACTTATAAACCCGTTTAAGCATGATTGATAAACATTTTATGAACATTTCATAGATTTGCAGCTTTTGTATTATGTACAGATTTGTATTATGTTTGTTAATTTTTTGGTGTGTATCTTACAGTACATGCTTTGGTAAGAAACAAGTACTACATAATTAAAATAGTAATCTATTATAATTACACCTCTAGTACTACGAATGTCTAGCTGATACTGTATTTATACAGTTGCAAGTGCATACTTGAACATGAAATAAAAACAGTAAGGTAAGGTTGGGCGGTATCCAAATTTGGATACCGTCAAACCTCCTCCCTATTTTACCTCAGTATACGGTATTACCGTGAATAATAAAAAAAATGTGACGTAAGGCTCAGACAGCGTCACCAAACTGTTGGCTTGTGCCTAAACCGTTCAGAAACTGAATATCAAACACTAATACTGAAACAATAACAAAATAACATGCAGAACAATGTTAACAACTTTTATTAGCAACAAATAGCAGTTTATAAAAAAGTGCAAATACAACAGTCAAACAGAATTAAATTAACAAACATCCAGAACAGTTTTCTCACGGAGACGTGCACACAAATCAATTAAATTAAATCACACCACCTGAACAACTTTTAATAACAAAGAAGAGCAGCTTATAAAAAAGTGCAAATAGACCCACAACAGTCAACCAGAGTTGAATTAACATAAACATCATCCATATTATAAAACGTATTGCAAAGCAATAGTCCTAAACAAAAACTTCTTTCCAGTCTTCTTTCCAATATTGTTTTTAACGTAAACCAAATAAAAATACCTGAATCAATTAAATAAATAAAAATAAACACAGTGTGAATAGGAACGAATGGCAAGTGGCATCAATCTAGTCAAGATTTTTCGCTAGAAAAACCAGCATGTTTACTTTGTCCCGCTTTAACAGGGCACGTTGTGGACCGACAACTTTACCTGCGGTGCTGAAAACCCGCTCCGATGGTGTGCTTGTGGCACAGACGCACAGGTACTTTCGTGCCACTCGCGACATCTGGGGAAAACGCCTGGCAGCATTTTTCCACCAGAGAAATGGGTCCTCGTCTCCTTGAGTAACTGGCTCCAAACAGTAGGCTGTTATTTCAGCTCCGACTCGGTCCTCTACGGTGCCGATGCCGACGGGACCTGCCATTGCATCAGATTTTTTTTGCAGCATACTTCCCAGAGTCATCTTTTTTCGTGAGGGTGCAGGTTGTGCCTCTCCCTCTTCCACTCTGATGGCCACTGGACCTACTGCCTCTAAGCTCACGATCTCAGCCTGTAATTCAGCCTTGGTCTCAGCCAATGCGTTGTCATCCGTCTCATATCCTCCACGGTAACGAGGGTCGAGGAAAGTGCATTTTCGCAATATTTTGCGCACTGAATTGGATTCATACTTGGCCTCCAGCTTTGTTAGAATTCCAGTTTTGATTGACTTTGTTAGCTGGAGGTCATTTTCTGACGCAGCCAACACATTGTCCCTGCAGAGCTGTAGTATGGGGAGGATACAGGAATTGGTCACATAATTTTCTCCTGACAAAATATCAGTGAAGTCACCGACTGGTTTCAGTGCTTCGTGAACAGCTTTCAAGACGTCCATGTCCTGCCAGGTCAGGGACAGGCTGCTCCTTCTGTCATCAGACAGGACGTGTCTGATCGCTTGGGCCTGCTCAAGGATGCGCTCCACCATTGCCAGTTTGGAGCCCCAGCGAGTTGCGCAGTCCTGCCGACAGATGGATGGATGAATTAATTAATGAATGAATGAATAAATGATTAAATGAATGAATAGGCCTAAATAAACAAATGAATGAATGAATAAATAGGCATAAATAAACGAATGAATGAATAAATAGGCCTAAATAAACGAATGAATGAATAAATAAATAAGTCCATTAATGTATATTATTCCATTTGGTCAAATTTGCATGCACATTTATCTTAGGCTAAATAAGTCCCTTATGCGCATCAAGCCTGCATTTATTTGATAAAAAATACTGGAAAAAAATTACAATTTAAAAAATGGTTTTCTATTTTAATATAGCCTACTTTTCAATATAATTTATTTATGTGATGCAAAGCATATTTTATATATATATATATATGCCCCTTTTTTTATATTTGAGTCCCTGCACCTGAGGAACTCTCTGCACGTTTTATGCTTACCATTATGAGACTATGTTTTGGGAGTCCCAAGTCCACTTGCTTCTTGTGGAGTTCATGCTTCCGTTGCTAGTGGTGTGAAAAGGCCCCGACAATATTACGGCATAGTCCGAGGGCGAGCTCGGTTTTTTGCCTCTGGTCATGCAATCCATTTGTGACAGCCAAGTTTAGATTGTGACCGAAGCAGTATAGCCACGGCCAATGCAGGGACCTGATTGCGGCATGAATGTTGGCAGCGTTGTCAGTGGTTATGGCTGAAAGTTTTTTCTCGTCAAGTTGCCATTCCTGAAGTGCAGCTCTGAGCGCAGCAGCAAGATTGTCCGCTGTATGACTCTCAGGAAAATACGTAGTTTGGAGGCATTTGGATTCAAGTTTCCAGTCAGGTGTAATAGTATGGACAGTCAGAGACATATATGGTGTCATGTTAACTGACGACCACATGTCAGTTGTTAAGGAATAACTGTCTGCCGCTGACAGCAGCACTTGAACATTGTCTCTAACTTTACTATATAAATGTGGGGCGGCTGTTTGTGAGAAATATTTCCATCCAGGCAGCTCGTACTGGGCATCTAGGACCTTTACCATGTCTGTAAAGGACTTTTTTTCCACTGTGTGGAAAGAGACCATTTCCTTCGCCAAGTATTTTGTCACTGCATCAGTACAGGTTTTCCAACGGACACTGTCCCTTTTGTACTTTGTTGCTTTCCCGAAGGCCCCCATTATCGTCGGCTGCGTACTGGCGGTGGACCTAGATGTTGTTGGTCCTGCATCGGGAGGCGTTGAAACTGTTGCACTGAGTGAACTCGGGTCCATCCTCGCAGCAGTGAGTGGATGGTGGTTTCGTATATGCGACCTTAGGTTCGAGGTATTTCCATCTCTCGCGATCACCTTTTTGTTGCACAATTTGCAAATTGCCTCGTCCGTATTTACCGCCTCTCCCTTCTCGTTCGGTCGAAACCCGAAATACTGCCAAACTGCAGAAGTTGTGTTCTTTTTCGAGACCAGGTCACTTGGTGCGTGACTCGCCATCTTTCCCCACCTCTCTCTTTCTCCTCCACGCTGTCACGTGATGACAACCATGCATACACATTTTTAGGCATTAAATAAATTATATTTAATCCTTGTCTCCCATATAAGTGCATTGTTTTTATGATGGTATAACGGTATTGAAACTGATACCGTTGCTATTTTTAGATCCCACGGGATACCATATTACCGTATTACCGCCCAAGCCTACAGTACGGCAATAAATGATTAAAAATTAGTAAAACCTAAAAAGTGCATTCATATTTACATTTATGGAGTGTTAAATTGGCAGTATCAATTAATTGATCATGTGAGAATATGTATTGCTTTTATTTGTTGTTAGAGAAATGGTGAAAACTACTTTTAATTAAGCTTGGTTTCAGGTAGGTACATTATGGAAAAAACTAAACAATATGACATCTTGCAATTATGAGAAGTATTTATTTTCTTTAATGGTACATTATGAATACATTTTTCTGTACATATTAATGTATGTATATTAAGGAAATTGTAGTACTTTTATAGTCACTGAACAATAAGCCTACAGAATTTTGGTTTGTTAATAAAAAATGAATAATTAATATTTTAATAATAAACCTACCATTAATAAACATACCAAACTTATCACTTTAATATAGAATACAAGGCTCCTATGCATCTAAAATCTGAATCAATATGGGAATCGGCAGGTCCAGTTACATGAAATTGGTGATCAGTATCAGCCCTAAAAAATACCTGATCAGTGTCCCTATTACAGGCCCCTGACTGTGTTCATATGACCTAGACACAAGTAGTAAAAAGACTTGTTAAAATTAAAAGTAATGTTTATGTATAAATCCTATACTTAATGGAGGAGTCACTCAACAGTACATAAACGTATATGCAGTAAAGGAAGTAAGAGAGCTGAATTCTAGGATTCTGGAGGACTATGATTCTGTAAAATGACTACTTATCAAATAAAACAATGAATAAATGTTCCAGCTAAATAATGAAAAATTTATTTAAGCAAATAGCACCTGACAGTTTTTTCTGAATTTCTGAACGAAACAGATAGGCACATTTCAGAACCATCATACTAGTGTATGTCGCCTCTATCATCAACTTTGCGCAAGTTGCTGCTCAATGCCTAGGTCGATGATTGTATTTTATTTCTCGCCAAGGGAAAATTAAAATTTTACAGAAGCTTCTAACACACACTACCTTCTGTGTATATGTTAACTTATTTCACATGAAACTAAACATGCCAAAATGAACTCTTGCTGTTACTGTTACATATAAAACCTGCATCTGTATTTAACTTTACTGTACATTTTCTAATTACTGTATACTACTATACTACAATGTGCAACACTTTTTACTAGTGTAAGCAAGTACGCATTTAAAATAAAAAATGAATAAGCATTAACCATTTAATAATTTGACTGTGAATTTCTATTGTTTAAAAAATTTTCACCCTGAATACATCAAATACAAAAATGATTAAAAAAAACCTATTTTAAGAATGCTGGTAAAATGAAGACCGACTTTTTTGTACAACTTCACTCCCTCACAAGAACTGTTCATAGATTAAAAAGCCAAAGTGATTTTTCTACAGTACAGTTAACTAAAGACATTTTGCTAAAAATTTACAGGATGCAACACATATAAATGGAAAACTGCAGATTACAGGCAAACATAGAAATACAAAATTGTATACATGAATGTCAGCCAGTTTAACTTGACTTTGAATATGATGTGAAGTTTAATTTTCATTTGCTGCATATTTCCCTAAATGTCACCCTTAAGAAAACAAAATATTGATAAATCAAAATTTTTTAAGATCTTATAGTCAGACTGTCTCCAAAGTAATTTCAAAATAATCTAAAAATCACAGATCTAAAATAGGTATAATAGTAGTATTATTGGATGGCAACAATTTCTGCATGTGAAAGTGACTACAGTAATCCCTCGCTATATCGCGCTTCGTCTTTCACGGCTTCACTCTATCGCGGATTTTATATGTAAGCATATTAAAATATATATCGCAGATTTTTTGCTGGTTCGCGGGTTTCTGCGGACAATGGGTCTTTTAATTTCTGGTACATGCTTCCTCAGTTGGTTTGCCCAGTTGATTTCATACAAGGGACGCTATTGGCAGATGGCTGAGAAGCTACCCAACTTACTTTTCTCTCTCTCTTGCGCTGCCTTTCTCTGATCCTGACGTAGGGGGACTGAGCAGGGGGGCTGTTCGAACACCTAGACGATACGGACGCTCGTCTAAAAATGCTGAAAGATTATCTTCACGTTGCTACCTTCTGTGCAGCTGCTTCGTGAAGCGACATGCTGCACGGTGCTTCGCTCTCTTAAAAGCTCGAAGGGCACGTATTGATTTTTGATTGTTTGTTTTTCTCTGTCTCTCTCTCTCTCTGCTCCTGACGGAGGGGGTGTGAGCTGCTGCCTTCATTGTAACTGCTTTGTGCCGTGGTGCTTCGCATACTTAAAAGCCAAACAGCCCTACAGATTTGTTTGCTTTCCTCTCTCTTTCTGACAGTCACCGCTCCTGATGCGCACTCCTTTGAAGAGGAAGATATGTTTGCATTCTTTTAATTGTGAGACAGAACTGTCATCTCTGTCTTGTCATGGAGCACAGTTTAAACTTTTGAAAAAGAGACAAATGTTTGTGTGCAGTGTTTGAATAACGTTCCTGTCTCTCTACAACCTCCTGTGTTTCTGTGCAAATCTGTGACCCAAGCATGACAATATAAAAATAACCATATAAACATATGGTTTCTACTTCGCGGATTTTCACCTTTCGCGGGGGGGTCTGGAACGCAACCCCCGCGATGGAGGAGGGATTACTGTATTTATTCTTAACAAATCTGAACTCTTTACGCTCAATGTTCACTGAACATTAACAAAATAAAATCCTGTTAAAACAGAGTTTAGAATGTAATGTAATTGTTCATAGGATGCAAAGATGTTGTCTATATAAAAGATCTCTAAATAATTTAATCCCAAATCTTTTCCAGATATTAAAAACTGCATATGTTTACGAGGTTTGAAAGAGGTGGTTCTCTTGCTGAGGTGCCACAGATAAAAGATTCTCCATCTTAAAATGCTTTCTACATTGGTTCCATATTCTGAGTGAGTGAAGCACAATTGGGTTATCAGTATATTGCCAATAACTTGCATTTATTGGGGCACAAAGCAGGGAATATAAAGAAGTACTGCAGGATTTTACTTCTATTGCGGACCAAGCCTGTGTATGTTCATCTATTTGTGTCCAGGTTTTTATAGCTTGTATGTTTGCTGCCCAGTAATAAAACTGAAAGTTAGGTAGAGCCATGCCACGTTCTGCCTTAGGTCTTTGTAGGTTCGCTCTTTGGATATGTGGATGTTTTGAGTTCTAAATAAATAAGGTTATTGTTGAATCTAATTGCTTAAAAAATGATTTATAAATGTATATTGGAATGTTTTGAAATAAAAGTAGCTTAGGAAGAATATTCATCTTAACAACATTAATTCTTCCAGCTAGAGTGAGATGAAGGGTTGACCATCTATGCAAGTCTTGCTTATTTTTTTTCCATACAGACGGCAAAATTTTCTTGATAAAGAGCTTTATGTTTACTTGTGATGTTTACCCCTAGGTATTTAAACTGATCTGCGATGATAAAAGGGAAGGTGTCCAATCTAATATTGTGTGCTTGAGAATTCACTGGAAAGAGCACACTTTTGTTCAAATTAATTCTGAGCCCAGAGGTCTTTTGAAATTCTGTAAGTGCTGTTAAGACTGCAGGCACAGAATTTTGTGGGTCTGATATATACAGTACCATATCATCTGCATATAGAGAAATTTTCTGTTCCAGTCCTTCTCTGAAAATCCCCTTTATCTGATAAGAATTTCGACAGTGGACCGCCAGTGGTTCAATGGCGACTGCAAATAGCAGTGGTGACAAGGGGCAGCCTTGTCTGGTACCACGTTCTAGTTTAAAGTAGTCTGAACAAATGCTGTTAATACAAACTGAAGCTTCTGGATTGGTATACAGTAGTTTGATCCATGCACAGATGTTCGGGCAAAACCCAAATTTGTAGTGAATGTAGTGAAAAGGTATTTCCATTCAATCATGTAAAATGCTTTTTCTGCATCCAATGATATTATTTCTGGGGTGTTTGATTTTGTTGGTGAGTATATTACATTAAACAGGCATCGAAGATTGGAAATGCCGACCCTTGATAAATCCAGTTTGATCTTGTGATATTACCGAAGGCAGCACTTTCAATATCCTTCTAGCTATGATTTTTGAGAGTATCTTAACATCATTATTCAGAAGTGAAATTGGTCTATATGATGCACATTGTGATAAGTTCTTATTTTGTTTAGAAAAAAACGGTGATTAATGCTTGGCAAAAAGTTTGAGGTAGAATTTGATTGTCTCTAGCTTCTGTAAATGATGCTAATAGGAGGGGAGCTAGCTAAGTGGAGAATTTCTTATAAAATTCTGCAGGGTAACCATCAGGGCCTGCTGCTTTCCCGCCTTGAAGTGACTTTATAGCATCTAGTAATTCTGATAACGGCAGAGGTTTATCCAGTTCCTCCACACTAAAAGTACCTATTTGTGGCATCTGTAATGTATCCAGAAATGCATTAGATTGTGTGTTGTCTTCTTTAAACTCAGAAGAATATGATGATTTATAGTAGTCTCTAAATGTGTGCATTATATTTTTATGGTCAATGATTTCATCTCCATTCGTGTTGGTGATTACTGGGATTGCATTGTGAACTTCTTGCTTGTGGATTTGTTGAGCTAAAAGCTTATTAGCTTTCTCTCCGTGTTCATAGTAATGATGCCTGGATTTATAAATTAGTTGTTCAGTTTCTTTAGTTGTCAAGAGGTTGAGTTCTGAATGCACAGCCTGCCTTTTCCTATGTAGAGCCTCGCTTGGAAGCCTGACATGTTCTTTATCTACTCTAGTAATTTCATTTTTTTAGCTCTGATACTTTCTTGGTTTCTAATTTATTCCTGTGGGAAAGATATGAAATAATCTGTCCTCTTAAGAAGGCCTTTAAAGTTTCCCCAGAGTATTCCTGCAGAAACCTCTGAAGATGTATTTGTCTCTAGGAAGAAACTGATTCGTTTGGATATAAATTCAGTAAAGTTCTCGTCTGCTAATAGGAGTGGGTTAAGATCTGTGAGGCGAGTGTGTGGGGCATAGTGACTTTAGCTCCAAGATCAAAGGTGCATGGTCGGAAATAACAATAGCATCATACTTGCAAGATTTAATCGTAGGCAAGAAATTATTATCTATAAAGAAATAATCAATTCTTGAGTAGTAATGATGTACTGGTGAGTAGAAAGAATATGTTCTTGAGTTTGGGTTTAGAAACCTCCAGGGGTCTGATAAGTTGTGGTCATTTACAAACTGTGTAATTGTCTTTGCAGTGTTAGATGTCATCCCCCCTGTGGCAGGAGTCCTATCTAAGAGTGGATTTAAAACACAATTAAAGTCCCCAGCCATTATAATTTTATGAGTGTTCACATTGGGAATGGATGCACATACATTTTGCATGAATTCCTTATCATCGACATTCGCTGCATAAACATTTATCAAAATCATTTTACAGTTAAATAAGTTACCCATGACCATCACATCTCTCCCTTCGGGATCAGATACTACATCTGATGCTACAAATGAGACTGTTCTATGTATGAGGATTCCCACACCTCTAGTTTTCTTTGTAAAGCTAGAATGGAATATTTTGCCAGTCCAGTCCTTTTGCAGCCAGAACTGATCCTTGCTTAGTAAAGTGGGTCTCCTGTAAAAATACTATTTTAGCGTTTAAACCTGTTAGGTGAGAGAATACTTTCTCTCTCTTTAATTCGTGATTCAGGCCTTTAACATTCCAGTTCACAAAGTTAACTGTCCCATCATGGAGACATTGATTCTGAATTTTTGATATCCTTTTACAGTCTTAACTGGAAGTGAGACAGCTTTAACCTTAATTTCCTATTTCCCCACAGGTAATTGCCATGCAGCCTATTGTTACGTTGGTAGTTATAATTATAAGGATTAAAAGGATAGATTAGATATAGCCTGCTCTCCCCCCCCCCCCCCCCATTTTGCCTTCCCACTTCACAAAGTCCCAGTCCTCTGACATTCCTAGAGACACAGCACGTCCAAAGCAAGACAAGCCTCCACTCAGCAGCGTTTGAGGATTAGAAAGTAGAGATATCTATTGCCAATATAGTCTAAATACTATATGCCTAAAATATGCTTATAGTTTAATGATTATAAGATATAAAATCTTCAGCAGTCTTAAAGTTTTAAGATAATAGACCCAGGGAATGGTGTTAAAAAGTGGTCCAGGATATGCATAGTAAATCCTAATGCAATAATAACAATAACAATAAACCAAGGGTATGATGTTAAACAGTCCCCTTCAGGGTAGTTAAAAAAATAAATAAATAAATAAAATAAAAAAATTGAAAAAAATAATTTTTTTTAAATTTATTTCTTCCACACACGTCTATAACTGTAATTAAGACATAAACAGAAAGCGTCCGAGTAATGTGAAGAATGTATCATTATAATACCCGTATCATTACTAGTGGATGAGACAGCAGGTGATATCTCCTTGCCATGCCATGACAGGATGCGACTCACTATTGTGTTTCAGAATAGTCTCGGGATCAGCTTTCTTAATTCCTTTTTTGCGTCCTCCTTGCTGGAGAAGACGTAGTATTGGCCTTGAACATCCACTTTCATTTTGGCAGGATACAAGAGGGTGTACTTGATATTGGCTTGCCGTAACCGCTGTTTGATGTTGTAGAGGGCTGCACGTTTAGCAGCTGTTGCGGGAGAGAAATCAGGGAAGTTACGAATGTGGTTATTTTCAAATATAATTTCTTGCTTGTGTCTGAGGAGTGCCATCACATCTAGCTTACATAATGGAAGATGGAGTATCGTCACGACTGCTGAAGTTCTGTGCATCGGAGCTGGGGAGTCCTCTACAGCGCATCTTCAACCTGAGCCTGGAACAGGGGAGAGTCCCGAGGCTTTGGAAAACATCTTGCATCACCCCAGTCCCAAAGGTATCACATCCTAGTGAGCTGAACGACTTCCGGCCTGTCGCTCTGACGTCACATGTGATGAAGACCAAGGAGAGGCTGCTGCTTCACCACCTGAGGCCACTGGTCCAACACGCCCTCGACCCTCTGCAGTTCACATACCAGGAGAAAGTGGGAGTGGAGGATGCCATCATCTATATGCTACACCGATCACTCTCCCACTTGGAC
This sequence comes from Erpetoichthys calabaricus, assembly GCF_900747795.2. Classification (NCBI taxonomy): domain Eukaryota; kingdom Metazoa; phylum Chordata; class Cladistia; order Polypteriformes; family Polypteridae; genus Erpetoichthys; species Erpetoichthys calabaricus. The sequence continues at coordinate 212,978,140 of NC_041394.2, read as the reverse complement.
AGAGGCAGTGGTGCTGTAAGAATTATGTTTCTAGACTTCTCTAGCGCCTTCAACACCATCCAACCTCTGCTCCTTAGGGACAAGCTGACAGAGATGGGATTAGATTCATACCTATTGGCATGGATCGTGGACTATCTTACAAACAAACCTCAGTATGTGCGTCTCGGGAACTGCAGGTCTGACATTGTGGTCAGCAACACAGGAGCGCCGCAGGGGACTGTACTTTCTCCGGTCCTGTTCAGCCCATATACACCGGACTTCCAATACAACCCGGAGTCCTGCCATGTGCAAAAGTTCGCTGACGACACTGCTATCGTGGGCTGCATCAGAAGTGGGCAGTAGGAGGTCGTATAGGAACCTCATCAAGGACATTGTTAAATGGTGCGACTCAAACCACCTACACCTGAACACCAGCAAAACCAAGGAGCTGGTGGTGGATTTTAGGCCCAGATCCCTCATGGACCCCGTGATCGTCAGTGGTGACTGTGTGCAGAGGGTTCAGACCTATAAATACCTGGGAGTGCAGCTGGATGATAAATTGGACTGGACTGCCAATACTGATTCTCTGTGCAAGAGAGGACAGAGCCGGCTGTACTTCCTTAGAAGGCTGGCGTTCTTCAACATCTGCAATAAGATGCTGCAGATGTTCTATCAGACGGTTGTGGCGAGCGCCCTCTTCTACGCGGTGGTGTGCTGGGGAGGCAGCATTAAGGAGGACGCCTCACGCCTGGACAAACTGGTGAGGAAGGCAGGCTCTATTGTAGGTATGGAGCTGGACAATTTGACATCTGTGGCGGAGCGACGGGCGCTCAGCAGGCTCCTATCAATTATGGAGAATCCACTGCATCCACTAAACAGTGTCATCTCCAGACAGAGGAGCAGCTTCAGCGACAGACTACTGTCACTGTCCTGCTCCACTGACAGACTGTGGAGATCGTTCCTCCCCCAAACTATGTGACTCTTCAATTCCACCCGGGGGGGTAAATGTTAACATTATTCAAAGTTATTGTCTGTTTTTACCTGCACTTTTATTACTCTTTAATTTAATATTGTTTTTTGTATCAGTATGCTGCTGCTGCAGTATGTGAATTTCCCCTTGGGATTAATAAAGTATCTATCTATCTAATAACCTCTCAAAGCGGACAATAGAAGACCTAGGTCTAAAGGTATTTGATCCACGCATGCAATAAGCTGCTGCTATCTTGGTATCTGATTTAAAGTCCTCTCCAATTATTTTAGAGACTGGGTTTGGACTTTCACAATTCTCAGGTAGACCTTCAATTCTAATATTATTCCTTCTGCTTCCATCTTCCAGAGCGGCAAGTCTGTCTCCGAGTTTTTTGCATTCGGAATTGGCAGCTGTTGCTTCTCCATCAGCGGTGGATGCTAGATTTTCGGCTATTTCAATTCGAGTTGTGAATGAATGCTTAACATCCTCCAGCTGATCGGCAAGTGTGCTCAGCTTAGATGTGTTTTCCTGAATGTGCTCCTCAATTTTTTCCAGCAAAACGAGTATACCGTATATGCCTTTCTCCGAGTCTTTATTATCCTGCCGCAGCTGATGCCGCAGCTTCTCACTTGCCTTCTCGCTTATCTTTATCTCTTGCTTAAGCTCAGCGATCATCACCTTCAGTTCGGACAGATCATTTCTGCTTTTGTGTAGCATAGGCGAAGTGGCAGGCTCTATTACGGGCGATTTAACCGGCTCGCATGGAGTAGGTGAAAGCGCGGACTGCAAGGCCTTTCCAGTTTCAAATGATCTTCCCCAATCGGCGAGCTATCGCGACCTGCGTCACTTGCACTTTCGCTCCCCACTTCACTCTCAACTGGAGACGATGCAGCGGACCGTGGTCCTGAGGAGTCAGGGCTTTCGCCCATCTGTTCCAGGTCAGTCTCTGAAAGGCCGTACCTTGAGCTTGAACTTGGACTTTCTGTTCTGGGCATGGATGTAGCTTTAGTTTTCTTTTCCATTTCTTTGAGCCCCTTTCTTAATAATAATAATACATTTTATTTATATAGCGCCTTTCCCATGCTCAAGGCACTATTTGCCAACCACGTTTATATATGCTTGCATATACTGTAGTAGAACCCTCGGGTTGGATAAATACAGGATCTCTCAGGATAATAAAGAAATATTAAAAAATAACACCGCTGCTAATGGAGCTCCGCTTCAGACGTCCATCTCTCGCAACGGACGAGACCAACACATTCCAAATTTTACTTTCCAGCCACACATTTCTTTCACTATCTTCAAATTAAAATTATTAAACAGAACCTGTCCGATTTTCCTCATCTTGCACTCTCCTCCATGCCAGAAAAAGTATTGCTCAATTTCAAGGACTTAGACACCATCTCTGCAATATATAAAATTATCTTGCAGTCCCTCCCTTTTAAAGATCCAAGAGGACAATGGGAAAAAGATCTCTTAATCAATATATCAGAAAAGGAGTGGAAAATAGCAATGCAGAGACTTCACTCGAGCTCCATATGCGCAAAGCATACAATTATTCAACTCAAAATTATATATCGAGCACATCTGTCTCGCCTAAAACTGTCCAAAATGTATCCAGGGCAAGATCCAATGCAAACACTGCAATCAAGTCCCAGCCTCACTGGGTCACATGTTTTGGGCCTGTACCAAATTAACATCATTTTGGACCAAAATTTTTAAGTGCCTTTCAGACAGCCTTGGTGTCACAATCCCTCCTAATCCATTAACAGCTGTGTTTGGTGTTCTTCCAGATGGGTTTAAAGTGGAGAAGGACAAAAACTGTGATTGCATTCACTACACTTTTGGCACGCACTTATTTTGCTAAACTGGAAGAATCCTAACTCTCCTCTTTTAAGTCAGTGGGAAACCGATGTTTTATACTATTTGAAATTGGAAAAAATCAAATATTCAGTTAGAGGATCTGTATAGAATTTATTCAAAACCTGGCAGGATCTAATCAATAATATCTTAGAATAAGCTTGTAATGCACCGAGGCAGCAATTATCTCCACATTTCTTTTTCTTCTCCATCTATCTCTATTGCCCTATTAAACTCATCAATTTAGGTATGTTTACAAGCCTTAAGTTTTACTCTGTTGGCCATGCTCTCTCTCTCTCAGGGGTGGGGGGGCGACTTGTTCACACTCCTATCTTTTGTAAAAATTGATCTATTTGTATGGAAGGATTACAATTAAATTAATAAAATTAAAAAAAAGTTAAAAAAAAAAAAAAAACAACTCATGAACAAAGCATTTATCAATAATACACACATCATGATAAAAATTCTTATGAAAAAAAAGTCACAATTCCACTTAAAACGTTCATGTTTAAAAGTTACTAAGCTAACATGTTCAACAAATTTATAAGTTAAATCGACACATTTCGCTCTTAAGCTAACAAGCCTATTGCTTAGTAAGCAGCAAGGGCAAATGTTTTTCTACTTAAAAACGTGAATTACTAATACTAAATTACAAGCTTGTTCATAGTTAAGAGTGTCTGCTTTAATTATTTCTCGGTACTCAAATGTGGCACTTGGTGCCACGGCCCACCTGCCAAGTTGTTTTGCCTGCCTAAGGTAAAGTCATCCCTGATGGAGGATCGCAGAAATCGTGAGAAAGAGGGGTCCCTTCATCAGATTGGCTGGCCCAACACTGTTTCAGCTGTGGAATGGCCAAATGGGGGAGGCAGCTTGATGGATGAGGTCTCCAGGAGTCTAAAATTATCCAAATCTTATTATGTGATATCATCTACTGTTAAATTCTGCTCCGTACTTCAAAAAAAATTTTTTATTGAGGATTTGTTCTGTTCTGTGTATTGTACTGTATTGACCTCCTTCTTTTGACACCCACTGCACACCCAACCTACCTGGAAAGGGGTCTCTCTTTGAACCGTCTTTCCCAAGGTTTCTTCCATTTTTCCCTACTAGGTTTTTTTGGGAGTTTTTCCTTGTCTTCTGAGAGAGTCAAGGCTGGGGGGCTGTCAAGAGGCAGGGCCTGTTAAAGCCCATTGCGGCACTTCCTGTGTGATTTTGGGCTATACAAAAATAAACTGTATTGTATTAAAGAAAAAAATAAAAAGTTCTGAACTCATTCTCTCTTAATTTCTCTCAAAGACATACCTCTCTTTTTTACACTCTGCCATTCCACTCCATGCATAGGGCAACTTCTCAGATTCCTTTTTCTCAGTTTATTCCTCCAATTTCTTTAATGTAAAAGCCAATATTTCTGCCTTCATTCTCTCCTAGAACCAAGCATGACTGTCAGGAAGTTGAGCAGCAAAAATAACACAAGCGATTCTTCAAGTATCATAATGCACTCTATAAAAGATCACTACAATTAAATACCATAAAGCTTAGATAAGCAGACGCTGGACAAAAAAATTTTTGGAGATTGGCTAATTTATCGAAAGCTGAAGGAGTTATTTGGGGTGAAAACCAACCGATCTTGATCATCAGCCAATCAATCAGAGCATCACTATCCAAGACAACGTCTATACTACTGAAATTTGTTTGGTTTTGACCAGTAATTGATCCATTATTTACTAAGGCAGAACCACATGAATTAAAAGTGCCCAATGTTTTATGTGAACAAAGGTAATACAACTGAAGCAATAAGAATAGCAATAATCGATAAGAATATACGTACAGTATACAATATATTCAAGACACTAATTATATAGGAACTGAACAGGACTTTATACAGTACTTGTTTCTTGCTGTTTATACAGTTCATCTAGGTCAGAAAGAAAAAAAAGCTAGAAGTAGGTACGATGAAATTGGTGGTGAAGACTCAATGTATGAATGCAAATTAATGAGTAACAATCTTGATACATATCTCAATACCTAGTGAAATGGTGTATGAATTTTCCTTATCACGTCTTGAGAATCAATTTCTTATGGAAAAAAAATAAAAAGCACAATGTCAAAACATTACTATGCATGTAATCAAAACTGTGTTTCTCACCATAACAGCCAAGGTGAGATCTCAGTAAATTTCAGATATTAGGGCTGTCAAATTATCACAAAAAAAGTTTGAATATTTACTTATTTTCAATTGGAATATTCAAACATAACAATTCTAGGAGCTGTATGTTTGTATATGCTTTTGTTTAAAGAACTTGACTATTACAGTAGTGACTGCACAGTAAGGCCAAAACGCTAGCATCATAACAAAATCCAAATGGTACATGGGTGTATTATCATGGTATTTCCCTCTACTTACCCTTTACCTATTTTCTTCAAGGGCAAGTGTACTTGTCAAGTTCGTTACTGGGATGGTCTACTGTTGCACTTTAAGATAAACACACACATACATAGCTACAGGCATACACACAGAAACTCAACAGTGCCATATGAATGAAACATACACAGAGCTGGTTAATCTCTAGCACTCTAAACCACACAAGTGCCTTATGAATAACACAACTTGTCACTCTCCTAGCACTTCATGAGACTTACATACACATAGACCCTAACCACAACAGTGCCCCATGAATGACACACACACACACACACACACACACACACACACAGCTGGTTAACCTCTAGCACTTTAAACCACACAAGTGCCTTAGGAATAACACAGTCTGTCACTCTCTCAGCGCTTCAAAGACTTATTATCGGCATGAACAACATACAATGTTTTAAATTCATCTCAGACCTAAATATTACTTTTGGTCACCAAGAATATATTTAAACATACAAAGGCTCAGAATCCCTGACTATAGGCCATTTATCAGCCAAGAATGCCTTACTTTACGTACTGTTCCCACTATTAGGTGGAGCTCTCACCCGCAGCCTTAATAAACCTCGCAGCACAAAGGTACTGACAAGCCTCTGGCTGCACCAGGTGCTCAAAGAAATCTACGTTATTACTTCAATCACTTTAGACATTAAGACAAAGCATAGAAATTTAAAAGCAGCAGGGTATTTATTACAGGAATAATAATAGTAGAACAAAGAATAATAGAAAAAAGGACTGATAGTAAAGTCTGGATATAGATATAGTCTTTTGAAAAAGTTTACGAAAAGTTAAAATTGACAAGGATGAATGTCACAGGCAGCTTGTGATCTAGCAGTCGGAGTTGTTCATTAGATGCTTTCCTAACGATCAGATGGGAATGGCCATACGTTGACATCGCTATGTTCTCTTCTCCTGACATCTTCGTCCCCAATGTTGCTCTTCAGACAAGGCATATCTCTCTAATATAAAAAAAAAAATCCTGGGATGAGATAAGACTTTTTAGCCTAGGATAAGACGTGACTTTTTCAGAGAGATACTTTCAAGTATCCAGATGCACAGGTTATAAACTAATTGATAGGCTTAGGCACCAGCATGTCTTCCTTTCTTTGCTGGATCGGATCTGAGCCCTTTCTTATTTGTAATGGTGATGGACAGGTTGACAGACGAGATTAGACAGGAGTCCCCGTGGACTATGATGTTTGCTGATGACATCGTGATCTGTAGCAATAGTAGGGAGCAGGTTGAGGAGACCCTGGAGAGGTGGAGATATGCTCTAGAGAGGAGAGGAATGAAGGTCAGTAGGAACAAGACAGAATACATGTGTGTAAATGACAGGATGTCAGAGGAATGGTGAGGATGCAGGGAGTAGAGTTGGCGAAGGTGGATGAGTTTAAATGCTTGGGATCAACAGTACAGAGTAATGGGGATTGTGGAAGAGAGGTGAAAAAGAGTGCAGGCAGGGTGGAATGGGTGGAGAAGAGTGTCAGGAGTGATTTGTGATAAGGTCTACAGGATGGTAGTGAGACCAGCTACGTTATATGGGTTGGAGATGGTGGCACTGACCAGAAAGCAGGAGACAGAGCTGGACGTAGCAGAGTTAAAGATGCTAAGATTTGCACTGGGTGTGATGAGGATGGACAGGATTAGAAATGAGTACATTGGAGGGTCAGCTCAAGTTGGACGGTTGGGATACAAAGTCAGAGAGGTGAGATTGCATTGGTTTGGACATTTGCAGAGGAGAGATACTGGGTATATTGGGAGAAGGATGCTAAGGATAGAGCTGCCAGGAAAGAGAAAAAGAGGAAGGCCTAAGAGAAGGTTTATGGATGTGGTGAGAGAAGACATGCAGGTGATGGGTGTAACAGAACAAGATGCAGAAGACAGAAAGATATGGAAGAAGATGATCCGCTGTGGCAACCCCTAACGGGAGCAGCCAAAAGAAGAAGAAGATCCTGACAAATATCACAACGTATATGGGTCAGTTTGCAAAAGGGGTACATGTGAGAATCGTAAGCTAAGTAAAAGAACAAGCACAAGTCAAGTGGGTCAAAGAAGGACTAGTTTTATCATTCTGGAAGTGTCAAATGTGCAGGGTAACGCTTGTATCATGGCATTCAGACTAAAAAGCTTGTTGGCACCTGTGGACTCGCCCAGAAAAGTGGCTTTTGTGTAGATTAAAGGATTGTCATGGTATAAAGTGAAGGTATGAACAATCTGTCTACTTTTATCTCCTTTACAGATGCAGTAAAATTTTAAAATAGGGGGCCTGAATATTTTTCTTTAATTTCACCTCATTATTTTGAGCATTGTGTGTCAAACTGTCAGCCAATTATGAAGGAAATTAATTGTAGGACACAGCACATTGGCTCTTTAAAGTGGGGATTTTAAAGCATTGTAGCATTAAGCAACAGTCAGGGATCTCAGGTTTAAGAAAGAATGCAACAGAATCAGATACAAAATTATACCTTCACCGAATTTGAAAAGCGATTATGTCAAACGTAGTTTAATTTGATGTCATTCCTGTGAAACATTTTCATTTATGGAATTCTGACAATACAATTTGAACAACAATGGCTGAGCTTTACATAGCAATCAAGAAATATTGGTTTTATAATGTAAATCACTAAAGATTTGCATTACCTTCTTAAATTTGGTTAAAAAAAAAAAAAAAAAGGTTTACATGTTAGTATTTTTAACAGGCTGGTTATATAATGGATGGTTTTACATTTTTATTTAAATGACAAAGACCTCCTAACTCTTGAAATACAAGGTCAAGTACTACAAAAAGAACGAATTGAGGGGTCAAATATAAAAGTAGTTTAGTGTCAAATATAAATTTATTTGAATAGGCCAATGAAAAAAAGATACAGTACTCTAATTATTACATATATTTTAGGATTCTTCATCTGTAATGCTAAAGGGTTAAAACATCTCAGGTAGGGGTAAAAGCCCAGATCAGTACCAAGATGTACTTAAAAATGCTTCACATTTTCCTAAGAGAAAAGAGTGTTCCCCTATATTCAAGCAAGAACAACAATCAAAATTCCAAATTTGCAAGTTTGTTTCATTTTAACTATCCAACATAAAGGTTTAGGATGAGCTGTGAGACTCTGCAAGCAGAAGAGAAAGGTAAAAAAAAAAAAAAGCACACAGTTTAATTAAAAAAAGAGGCTTAGATTTGGAATTTAACTAGATTAAGAACCAAGATGCATCCAACACGGTTTGATTATTTAACATCAATGACACAAAGATTGAGATGTATTAAATATACAGTGGAACTTCGGTTTGCGAGCATAATTCGGTCCGGAAACGTGCTCGTAGTCCAAAGCACTCGTATATCAAAGTGAATTTCCCCATAAGAAATAATGGAAACTCATGATTTGTTCCACAACCCAAAACTATTCATATAAAAATGATTAATACAAAATATAAAGTAAAAATACATAAAATAAATTAACCTGCACTTTACCTTTGAAAAGAAAATGCCTAACTTTAGAACACAATTTTGCATGGCAAATGCATATATACCATGTTTATGAAGAAAAAAACTTCAACTTTAAAAATACTGAACTTATCCATTAAAGCCAGACTCACTTTCTCTGCTGTGACAGTAGGTATGCAATATTAAAGGGAATTATGAAGGTAATTAGTTTATCGAGACCGTTACTTTAAAATGAGTTCCTCAAGAACATGGGAACACAGTTGGAAAGTTATTAAGGGTAAATTTCACACAAACATTAGGAAGATTTTCTTCACACAGAGAACCATAGACATATGGAATAAGTTACTTAGTAGTGTGGAAGACAGTAGGATTTTAAGGCATTCTCAAAACTAGACTCGATGTTATTTTGAAGAATTAAGTAGATAGGAATGGCGAGTTTTGTTGGGCTAAATGGCCTGTTCTAGTCTAGATTGTTCTAATGTTCTAACAGACCAAAAATCATCACCTACTAATTAGGATCATATCAATGCGATGATCAATGGAGCCACAAAAAGTATGAATGTGATTCAGTCGCTGACCATGTCCACACTTTGTGTTGCACTCTGCGCCAAGGCTTGGTGAGATGGGGAAAAAAAATGGTTGTTTTCAAGTATTTCACTTTCTGTCATTTATAAGCGCAACTGAAACTCCAAAGGGAACCAATTGAGTCCTCCCAACCATCCTTCTTTTCAAACTTATGTTAATGTAAACTTGCCGGATAGTCCAAACAGGAGGCTATTGTTATCAATATACAAAGTGTGGCGTGCATGGGAGGCACAAGATTGTGTAGCTGAGCAATTAGTGGCCTGGGGTACAAAACAGTTGCAATGCAGAGGTCGTTTGGGTTTTTGGGGTTTGGGGGGGATTTATCCATATTTTGCTTCAGATCAGTTTTGGTCCCAGTACTGAATTCCAATACTGGACAAACATATATGCATGGACTCTAGTGCGTGTGTGTGTGTGTGTGTGTGTGTTTGCCCACATATTTATTGGACTTCTGTAAAAAGCCAAAATGGTAGAAAAAAATGTTATTGTTTTATCAACACTTAAAAGGATTAAAATATTAAAAAAAGGCCTCTAGTGGTATGTAGCAGATGGGTCACTGTTCTGCTAGAAATTAATGAATGGCAGCACAACTATACTTAATTGTTCTCATAATGGCTTGAGGAGCTGATTGCACGTTTGCAGATATGCAAAGGCAACAACTCATTTGTAGCAATATTAGTTTATAAAAGTGAATAAAACTTGGATTTGTGGTGTGACCTCCAAAGACAAAGTTTGAGCATTTTTCTGCCTCCAAGGATTTCCAACATCCATGCCTTGCACACAAAGGTGTTATGTTATGCAGAGGTATCCATTGTCAAACTTATTTCAGTTAAGAAACATCTCCTGGATTTGACCTTTAGTAAACAAGACAACTTATCTTGTTAGGAAGTATACAGTAAAAGTGTATTTCACAATAGCCTGAATTAAAGTATGATGTACATTAGAGATTTTCTAACATTTTGCCTAATGCTTTTAAGATATTCTAATAGTTCTTTCTATTGGCTTCTTGTATACATTACATGTCCTTAAAGTTGCTATCTCATACCTTGGAGTACAGATCAAGGGTTTCCTTGTTCTAGGTCTCTCATTGCAAAAAAGCTCTGCAATTAAGACATTTATTAAATTCAACAATGCCTGACACAGCAGTTTCCTATAAACTTTCACAGCTCAGGTTAATCAGCTTTTTATGGAATTCAATACAAAGCTCAGATTTTCTTTGAATGGAAAAATTCATAACCAAGAGCTGTTCATAAAGTCAAAGAGGTATAAGAAACATTTCTGCATGAGGAAGAGAGAAATCTGGAAAATTTATCTTCTCATATTCCTGATGATTTTCATTTGCTAGTCTTTTTATAAGAATACAATCAACTGTTAGTATTACACTTGAAAAAGTAAGGCTTCTGCTATTAGGATGTATACCATTTAATGAATCAGCATCTAAGTGATACGTTCAGATGACACACAAAACCAGAATAGAACACAGTTCAGTCATGCATCAGTGGCTTTATAACACAGGAATGAGAAGCTAAACTTGGGGGGAAAAAAGGACAAGTGTAATGTCTGCATAATCACTGCAAAGAACATTTATAACAGATTGCTCAGTCCACACAACAACCTCAATGGTTCAACAAATGCAGAAAAGAGAGCAGACTGGCCTTTCCAGTCCACTCAAAATACTGGAAAAAATTTAAATTGGTAAAATAAAGTAATTAAAGGTATTTAATATGTCCTATTTCTGTTAGGTAATTACCTTATTTACAACTCAAAATGCCTTTATCATACATAAAACCATCTGATGATGGTATGTTCTGTAATGTAAGGCACATAAAATAAACATTGATATTAGTGCTGGGCGGTATACTGGTTCATACCGAAAACCGTTTTTTATTTTTTTTTGATATGGATTTTTCTTATACCGCAACACCGGTTTAAATTGCCTAAACGACGTTCGGAACGTGGCGCAGTGGGAAACTGTTCAAGTGGGGACCTTTTTCACTGCTACACCGCTAAACACAGATTTGTTGCACTAGGGTTCTTTTTCACTGCTACACCACCAAATAGTGGGCAGTACCATAGGTATGCCGCGTGGTGAAAATGGACAGAGAGCATTCCGAAACTGAACTAAAAGTAAAGTTGAACATGATGAACAGAAGAACTTTTGCCGAAAAAAAGGAGTCACGTCCGTCGCCTGGAGATACTTTAGTTTTAAAAGGTCAGATGTGTAAATACTGTTTCTATACTACTGGATAATACTGCAAGCCAAGTTGTACTTGTTTTTGTACTTGCTAGTGTATGTTTTGCTTGTATTCATTCTGCGATGTGCTATCGACTCATTTAGAGATGGGCGCAACTCTGAATGGATGGCATAATTAAACATGTATAACGAAGATATTTTTAAAGTTCTGAACACTCCGTCGGCTAAGTTAATAACTAGTTTTAATTTCACAAAGACGTTTATCGTGTGGTGATTGGTAATGTGGAGAAAGAAAAAGGAAAGATAGGAACTGGGGTTTTGGTAGAGAGCAGGAATATCATGAAGTGAATGGATTCTGTGCGGTGATTGCTGCAGGCGGCTGCTCTTAGTGCGGAGGAAGTCAGTTTAAGAAGCATAGCGATTAACAACTGGGTCGGGGAACACTTAACACAAAGTATTTGATGTGCTGCATTAACTTGTGACGGGGTTTGAGAGAATCTAGTAAATTAAACATTGATTTTAGGATGAAGTTTACTTTACAACGTTCTACTTTATTTTATAATTAAACTATGAGAATAAAGTGGAAATGTCGACTTGACATAGTCAACATGTCGAATTTATTCTCGACATATAGTTTGTTTTTTTACTTCCGTGTCCATATTTTTTTTTCTTCACAGTGGCCCTAATGCGCTTCCATAGGGCTATACCACAAACAGCATTATAAATTCAAGTTGCAGTTTTTGTTATTTATGTATATAGCTTAGCTTGAAGCAAGGTCCATATTAATGCAGTTTGCCTAAATGATGGTACAGTTGGTAAGATGTCATCAACAAGTTGCACTTGTTTTATTTTATTTTAATTTGGTGAATACTGTGTAATGCACCTGGGCTTGAAGCCTTGAAGTAATGGTGCAACTATCAGTAATACTATTATGTATTTTATTGTTATTTTTTATTAGTTTAAATATTATGCAGTTTAATGATGGTAAAATTGTTTAAAAAGTCACTTTAACGTATCAGTGGACAGAGATTGTTAACATTAACAGAAAGTGGTTGGTTTACAAAAAATATTTACTATTTATTCCTTTTCTAAGACGTGTTCAGTGCAATCCAACTTTTGACAAACACCTCTGGATATTTTACTAAGTCTAAATGCCTCTTTGGATGGTTGAAATATGTTGTCAAAATCATAGTTTAAGCTTTTGCAAAATTTGTTCAATTAAAGTTTCTATATTTTGACTGCATCTGTCATGCAATGTGATTCCTTCTCTTTAGTGCCACCTCCTTGAAAACTATCACTTTATGGGGCCATGCAAACCTGGATTAATACTTGTGTGCACATTAAAATGTCTTTTTGTACGATGTACAATTCTCGTAACAGTCTAATAGGTTATTCTTAGCCAGTCTACTGCAGTAATTGCAGTGGAAAATGTGGTTAACATCCACTCATGCATGGGGAAAAAAATACCGTCTAATACCGTGAAACCAGCAGAATTTAGAAAAATACCGTGATATAGAATTTTGGTCATACCGCCCACCTCTAATTGATATCTATTAAAAAAGGGTTCAAAACAACATGGAAAACTCTTCAAACTCTCACTCCACTGTGATGTGACCCAGCAACACTTCCGCTCCATAAATTCAAAATTGCTCTGACGTGTGCTGGACCAGAAACATCACTTAAAAGAGGCCCAACAAATCAACAAGCTAATTAAAAAGGCAGGCTCAGTTATGGGATACACTCATAATTATAATTTATAATGAGTGCAATTATAAACAATACTGCACATCCTCTCCGAGTACCTTCAGCTACGTAATAAGCAGACGTGTTTCAAGAAACACTGCTGGGCCCCTTTAAATGTATAGCAACACACCTTAATAATGCCTCACCGAGACTGTTCTTTTAATCTTTAGTCAAGTGAGAAGTTTTTCTTTTGTTTTAGTAATTCTGATGTGTATTTGAGGAGGGTGGCTGTTGTCTGTTATGATATTTATAAATTGACCATTTATATAAGCTAATTTTCCTCCCTTGCGACAGAAATGATATATTATTGAATATATTGACTAGACTTCCTTAGAAGGCAGGCGTCCTTCAACACCTGCAATAAGATGCTGCAGATGTTCTATCAGACGGTTGTGGCGAGCGCCCTCTTCTACGCATTGGTGTGCTGGGGAAGCGGCATAAAGAAGAGGGATGCCTCACGCCTGGACAAACTGGTGAGGAAGGCAGGCTCTATTGTAGGCACGGAGCTGGACAGTTTGACATCCGTGTCAGAGCGACGGGCATTAGGCAGGCTCCTGTCAATAATGGAGAATAATGTCCTGCTCCACTGACAGACTGAGGAGATCGTTCCTTCCCCACACTATGTGACTCTTCAATTCCACCTGGGGGGGGGGGGGGGGGGGGGTTAGGGGGTAAACGTTAAATTTATACAAAGTTATTGTCTGCCTGTATACCTATCGGCATTGTTATCACTCTTTAATTTAATATTGTTCTTTATCAGTATGCTGCTGCTGGAGTATGTGAATTTCCCCTTGGGATTAATAAAGTGGGCGGCACGGTGGCGCAGTGGGTAGCGCTGCTGCCTCACAGCTGGGAGATCTGGGGACCTGGGTTCGCTTCCCGGGTCCTCCCTGCGTGGAGTTTGCATGTTCTCCCTGTGTCCGCGTGGGTTTCCTCCGGGCGCTCCGGTTTCCTCCCACAGTCCAAAGACATGCAGGTTAAGTGGATTGGCGATTCTAAATTGGCCCTAGTGTGTGCTTGGTGTGTGGGTGTGTTTGTGTGTGTCCTGCGGTGGGTTGGCACCCTGCCCAGGATTGGTTCCCTGCCTTGTGCCCTGAGTTGGCTGGGATTGGCTCCAGCAGACCCCCGTGACCCTGTGTTCGGATTCAGTGGGTTGGAAAATGGATGGATGGATGGATGGATTAATAAAGTATCTATCTAAAGTTCTATTTTTCTACCTTTTCCATTGGTTTCACAGAGAATAAAATTGGTAGCTGACCTCATAACAATATGATCATTTCACATTTCCATATTGTATGTCTTTGTTCATTTGTGTTGCAATTCATAAAAAAAAACCCAAACATAAGTGTACCCAAACCTAAGATGTACGTATCTTCTCAAATCATCAGAATTTTAACTATCATTTATTTTAGCACCTGTACTCTGAATTAATCCATTCATAAATCATACTAAAAATCTATTGTATGCACTATAATTTTTTTTTTAATTAATATAAAATAAAATGTCCTAAGTGTACAAAATGGACAGCAAATGGAAATTTCCAAATGTTAGGACGAGAAAACATGACAGAAATAAAACAAAACAAATGCCTAAGATCAATTAAAGATAATAATGCTATAATTTGGAAAATTTTAGTGTTTCTAAAATACAGGTAGACCCATGAAGTGGATGACAAAATAAGTCATTTCTGAAAGAGCTGTCTAGACCAAACAGGAATACCAAAATAAACATAAGTAACTTTTTCAGAGAAAATGTAGAGTTTAGACCAATTTATTCAAAACTGACATAAAATTATCTTTAATTTTTTTCCTTTGCCTTACTGTGCATTACAATAATGTTGTAGCTGATTTAAATTAACAAGGAATTACAGAGGTCAACATGAAAAATGTTTTTTTTCCTATTTAATTCATCTGCAGACTATTAAAAGCACAATACTAATATTTATGAAATTTAGAAATCATTTTGTATATAATTTAGAAAATATTCTGCTTTATAGTTCACATTTTGTGCAAAATTTATTTAGTTATTTTTTTAAATTGTTGCCACCCACCTATTTCTGAACATAATGTAGAAATTCAGATATAATGAGCACAGAAGATTCCAAGACTGCTGGGGTCTAAAACTCTGTCCTTCATGGTTACTGGATGGCACTGGAAATCATGAAAGCCACACCAGCTGAAATAATCCATCAGAGAAATCTAGTTCATGCATATCTTAAGATCTTTAAGGGTCTTGGATTATGGGAGAACAGCAAAGGCAAGTTGATGTTTAACCTTGAGGCTGTGACCAATGATGGGATTGGCAGCGTCAACGTCTATAGCCAGACTCTACCTTCCTCCATTTTGTGGAGATGGCGAACTGTCGATTTGTTAACACCAAATTCAAGGAGCCAAGTTTATCTAACACAATTATACTCTCAGCCAGCTGCAACATTAACTTTGCATGCTTGGGCTTTGAGCTCAAAGGACTTGCATTATATTTTGAGGGCATAACTGCAACACAAAACTTGATTTTTTAAGAAAGAAAATGGTAACATGTAATCAATGCAAGGGGAGCTCTTTACATTGCAGTGGTATTGTGAGCAAGATCAGTGAAATATCTCCACTTTACCAACAATAAAGTCTTTAATGAGAATTCCCATCCAGCACCCAAAATGAAGAAAATAATTTGGGAGATTAAACAGTCCATTTTAGCAAAATTTAGGAGTGTTTTCATTCTGGACCGTGATGTCAGCATCGATGAAAGTCTCATGGCTTATAAGGCAGACTGTCATGGATACAGTATATCGTGTCAAAAACAGCAAGATTTGGCATAAAGTTTTATGAGCTATGTGAATCTTAAACGAGATACATTTGGAATTCGGTTCTGTACAGGGAAAAGGGACAATGTTCGATCTGAAACACAATCAGTATGGTGTTGTTACGTTTTCTGTGCTGACTTTGATAGATGCTTTGCTGGATCAAGATTACTGCATAACCATGGACAATTTTTATACTTCTGACTGATGCATATGTAACAGTGTGTCCCCACTGTTGTAGCATATCTGAAGACTTAGGTAGAGCTAAATTACAGCAAGGTGCACTAGTAGCTTGGCATAAGGGTAAAGTGCTTGTGCTGAAATTGAAAGACAAGAAAGATGTTTGTCTTCTACGCACTGTACATAATGCAGCTAATGTCACTGTACACACACAAAAGAAAACAAGCAGTTTACGAAGCCTTGTGCTGTGGTAGACTACAATAGCACGATGGGAGTGTAGATCGTGCAGATCAAGAATCGACTTTCTATCCCATTACACGGAGTCAACAAAAGAAATACTGCAAAAAGATGTTTTGTCATCTGGTGGAACAGTGCATTTGGAATACATTCGTCTTTAAAAAAAAAAAAAAAAAAAAAAAAAAAGCTGGCAAAAAATGTATCTCATGCAAACTTTACATGCCAGCTTGTAGAACAAATAATTGCAGCACATCCACCATCCACATTACCGCTAAAAAGATGCAGTCGACCCAGCACATCGCTGGGCAATCCAGAGTGTCTTATTGGTAGAATCCAACTCGTACCTGTGCAGTGTGCTGTTCAAAAACTGATAAATCTGGAAAGAAAATCCGAAAAGAAATTTTATTGTCCTGACTATGACATTGGATTGTGTCTTTCAATGTGCTTTAAGATTTACCACACAAAGGACTTATTTTGAGATTATATACTGCTTTGGCATCATTAGTACTATTATTATTACGGCTATTATTTTTATTCATCATTACAATTATTTGTGTCACTATTATACTTTTGAGATTTAATAAAAATGCAATTTTTCATGCCAAAAAAATGCAATGTTTTTAACATTTTTTGGAATAAAATACAATGCTAAGGAGTTAAATCATTTAATTTTAATAAAATTGAAAAATGTTAAGGCAGTTTATTAATAATAATACATTTTATTTATATAACACCTTTCCCATGCTCAAGGCGCTTCACAGAGTCTTAGAAAAAACAACAGGGTATATGTAATATTGGATACAATGTTTTCCTGAATAGAACAATGAAACAGATAAAGTATTAAATAGAATAAAGAACAATAAACCAGAGTAAAATACTAAATTCAATACTAAAAGAAAAACCTAACAACCTAATTTGTGATTTAACAGACACAAATTACCCTGAGCACCTGGACAGAGAGGTAAACTGAAAGAAAGGGCAGAATGTTAAGTTAAATAGATGAGCTTTAAGTTGTTTTTTTAAAAGAATGAATGGAGTCAGCTGGTCTAATTAATTTCGGGACGTCATTCCAAAGTCTGGGTGCTATGGAGCTGAAGGCCCTGTCACCAATGATGTGCAGGTTAGTGTGAGGCACAACAAGATTACCAGAATCAGAGCACCTTAGTAGGCGAACAGGAGCATAGGGATTTATTTATTTATTTATTTTTAATTTTGTTTATTAATTTTATTGTAATCATTCCAAACAAATAGATCAATTTATACAAAAAAGAATTGAAGACAAGTCAAACCCCAGCCTTGAGAAGGTGAGCATGGCCAAAGGAGAATTGCTTAGGGCTTTTTAATAGAGCAAAAATAAAAGGAAAATATATATATAGGTAAATAAAAAATGGAGAAGGGAAAGAAATGCGGAAATAATTATTTCTTCTTATTCTAAAATATTATTGATGAGATCCTGCCAGCTTTTGAAAAAATTCTGTACAGATCCTCTAACTGAGGATTTGATTTTTTCCAATTTCAAATATAAAACATCGGTTTCCCACTGACTTATCCGAGGAGAGTTAGGATTCTTCCAATTTAACAAAATAAGTCTGCGTGCCAAAAGTGTAGGGAATGCAATCACCGTTTGCTTGTCCTTCTCCACTTCTAGTCCGTCTGGAAGAACACCGAACACCGCTGTTAATGGGTTAGGAGGGATTGTGACACCAAGGCTGTCTGAAAGGCACTTAAAAATTTTGGTCCAAAATGATATTAATTTGGTGCAGGCCCAAAACATGTGACCCAGTGAGGCAAGAGCTTGGTTGCAGCGTTCGCAGGTTTGATCTTGCCCTGGAAACATTTTGGACAGTTTTAAGCGAGACAGATGAGCTCGATATATAATTTTTAGTTGAATAATTCTATGCTTTGCGCATATGGAGCTCGAGTGAATTCTCTGCAATGCTACCTTCCACTCCTTTTCTGATATATTGATTAAGAGATCTTTTTCCCAATGTCCTCTTGGATCTTTGAAAGGAAGGGATTCTAGGAAAATCGGGCAGTTTCTGTTTAACAAAGTTTCTAATTTGAAGATAGTGAAAGAAATGTGTAGCTGGGAGGTTGAATTTGGAACGTAATTATTCAAAGGATGCAAAGATATTGTCTATATAAAGATCTCTGAGCAATTTAATCCCAAATCTTTTCCAGGTATTAAAAACTGGATATGTTTGCGAGGGTTGAAAGAGGTGGTTCTCTTGCAGAGGTGCCACAGATAAAAGATTTTCCATCTTAAAATGTTTCTAAGTTGGTTCCATATTCTGAGTGAGTAAAGCACAATTGGGTTATTAGTATATTTGCGATAACTTGCATTTATTGGAGCGCAGAGCAGGGAGTATAAAGAAGTACTACAGGATTTTAATTCTATTGCAGGCCAAGCCTGTGTATGTTCATTTTTTGTGTCCAGGTTTTTATGGCTTGTATGTTTGCTGCTCAGTAATAAAACTGGAAATTAGGTAAAGCCATGCCACCTTCTGCCTGAGGTCTCTGTGGGGTCACTCTTCGGATACGTGAGTGTTTTGAGTTCCAAATAAATGAGGTTATAGTTGAATCTAATTGCTTAAAAAACGATTTATTGATATATATTAGAATGTTTTGAAATAAAAAAAGAAGTTAGGAAGGATATTCATCTTAACAACGTTAATTCTTCTGGCTAGAGTGAGATGAAGTGTTGACCATCTATGAAAGTCTTGCTTAATTTTTTCCATACAGACGGCAAAATTTTGTTGATAAAGAGCTTTATGTTTACTT
Source organism: Erpetoichthys calabaricus (assembly GCF_900747795.2). Taxonomy (NCBI): domain Eukaryota; kingdom Metazoa; phylum Chordata; class Cladistia; order Polypteriformes; family Polypteridae; genus Erpetoichthys; species Erpetoichthys calabaricus. The sequence goes on along the minus strand of NC_041394.2, from coordinate 212,958,950 downwards.
GTGATATTTACCTCTAGGTATTTAACTCTTTTAGGGCTAATTTTTTTTTGTTTCTTTTCTCACAGGGCTGAATATTTTTCCAAAAACTAACTTTTTAAAAAAAAAAAAAAAAAAAAAACACAAAGCAATTGAAATCAACAAAAAATATTTACTTTTGACAAATGTTACTGTCTTGCATGTTGTATGAGCCTGCATACTCTATGATTTCACATACATATCACATACATTTTACACAGCAAAGTCCTGCAAAGTCTGATCTCGCTCAAAGCAGCCAATTTCAGTCATTGCCACATTGCACTGTTTACAATATGTGTTGCTTTGGTGCCTACTTTTCAATTGTCTGTTGCTGCACTTTCTCACATATATTGTTAGTGTGTACTGTAGAGAGACAAGTCACCCATTTGCCATCGTGCCATGCCACTGCCACCAAGTTTTCTGCCCGCATGGAAATAAAAAAAAAAAAAAAAAACCCATATTGTCACCTCTTTTCCTCTTCAGCCTGTCTGGCTTCAACTGTGAAGCCATGTGTCTCCTGTTCACCCTCACTGTGTCACAAGCTCCAATTCCTCTGCTCTGTAGCTCCATGAACAATTCTGGGCATGTATAAAAATTGTCTAAATGTACACAACATGACCCAAATGTTCATAGCCCTGAAGCAGCTCCAGCACAACCTGACTTGTCAAGGAACAGTTCTCTTTGAAAGAAATACTTTCCTGTATATGTAATTACTTTCAGGCAGAAACCAGTGTTTGCTTCTGCCAGTACAAAATCCTTTATGCCATACTTTGTGGGCTTGTCTGGCATATATTTGCAGAAAAAAAGGTGTCCCTTTTATTTTATCATAGATTCATGCACAGACAAATCACAGCCAGGCTGATAAAATTGTTTCTATGTTGGTTCCACAATGTCAAGCAGGGGCTGAACTTTATGCATGGCGTTATAGCCTGGCTCACCCCATGGGATTTGCTTCTGTTTATTACAGAAGTGAATAAAACTTTACAGCATCACGTACCTATCATCACACTACATAACCTGTCCAAAGCCACCAGGGGACAAAGCACGTTTGGACCAATGCTCCCTGAAGTTATATCACCAGTTCTGTCCCATCTCTATTTGTAATGCCACAGCGCGCTTCATCTCGTCTTTTGTTGTGGGTTTCCACTTTGAAAAACGAGAATGCGATGCAAGCGCAGCCCGCAATTCAAAAAATTTCTCTGCCTACCTGTTTGTCTTGTCTGACAGTAGCTGAAAAGTAGCATCAGGGGACAGCAGCCTGAAGTAGTTCAACAGCTGGTGATCTGTCGTGTCCAACAGCAAGCTATGCCGTCTTGTGAAGTCCGGTAGCCAGTTCGGCTCCCACGGATCAATGTCTGTGTATTCCTCCCATGTGAACCTTGCCGTAGATGCATCGGCTGCGCAAATTCGCTCAGCTGGCAGTGGATCAGCTGGCACGGGATCGGCTGGTGTCCGATCAGCTGATGCCAGCTTCTCACTCTTTTGTTCGATCTCCTGATCACTGTCAATAAAATCCGATTCTGAAAAATCAGAGTCTGACTCCGCGATAATGCGCAAAACATTGTCTGCCGAGTGTTTTCTTTTCTGCACTCGCTTCGCTCCCTTGTGACATGTCGATGCCATCTTGCCATTGTTTACATTTTGCTACTCACGCACACGCAAGGATTAGTTAACGAGTCTAGCAATCCTCCAAGCACAGAGGGAATGCCTGCGACGTGACAGTGTTTTGTCGCCATTAACAGCTGATTGTCGCCCTCTATCCCTGGATGTCGACTTTTGTCGACATTTGCCCTCAACCCCTCCTGTCGACAAAAGTCGACATCTGCCCTAAAAGAGTTAAACTGATCTGCTATGGTAAAAGGTAGGGTGTCCAATCTAATATTATATGCTTGAGAATTTACTGGAAAGAGTATACTTTTATTCAGATTAACTCTGAGACCAGATATCTTTTGAAATTCTGTGAGTGCTGTTAAAACAGCAGGCACAATGTTTTCTGGGTCTGATATATATAAAACCATATCATCTGCATATAGAGAAATTTTCTGTTCCAATTCTTCTCTGATAATCCCCTTTATCTGATAAGAATTTCGACAGTGAACCACCAGTGGTTCAATGGCGATTGCAAACAGCAGTGGTGACAAGGGGCATCCTCGTCTGGTGCCACGTTCTAGCTTAAAGTAGTCTGAACAAATGTTGTTAATACAAACTGAAGCTTCTGGATTGGTATACAGTAGTTTGATCCATGCCCAAATATTCGGGCCAAACCCAAATTTCTCCAATGCAGTGAAAAGGTACATCCATTCAATCATAAACGCTTTTTCTGCGTCTAATGATAGTAATATCTCTGGGGTGTTTGCTGGTGAATATATTACATTAAACAGGCATTGGAGAATGGAAGATAAGTGTCGGCCTTTAATAAATCCAGTCTGATCCTGTGATATTACCGAGGGCAGCACTTTCTCCATCCTTCTAGCTATAATTTTAAAGAGTATCTTAACATCATTATTCAGGAGCATAGTGATTTAGAAGGTCACTGATGAAGTCTGGTGCAAGGCCATTTAAAGCTTTGTATGTATCAACAGAAGTTTATATCAAATCCTGTAAGACACTGGGTGCCAATGAAGGCGAAGCAGGATGGGTGTGATGTGCTCACTGTTGCTGGTTCGAGTAAGGACTCTTGCGGCAGAGTTTTGAATCAACTGGAGCTGTGATAGAAGATTAGAAGGGGCACCTGCCAGCAGCGAGTTACAATAATCGATGTGGGATGTGATAAAAGCATGAACAAGTTTCTCAGCATTAGAATAGGAGAGGAATGAGCGAACACAAGATATGTTAGGTAAAAGTAAGTAAGTTTCTTAATGTGGTTTATGTGGGCAGAATAAGAAAGTGAGGAATCAAAAATGACACCAAGATTCCTTGCATCAGAAGAAGGTCTGAGATCACCATCAAACGTGACTAAAAAGGAGCTCATTTTCTTAAGTAGTGCTTTAGTGCCAATTTGCAGGAGTTCAGTTTTGTTGCAATTTTAAAGAGTTCTGCTCCATCCAGGTTTTAATGTCACTGAGGCAAGTTGTGAGCTGAGAAAACTGATTAAGTTTCACTTTTGACATTGAAATAGCATTGAGTGTCATCTGCATAAAAATGATAACCCAGTCCAAAGCTACGAATAATATGGCCAAGGGGAAGCATATAAATACAGAAGAGAAGAGGGCCGAGGACAGAGCCCTGAGGAACTCCTTGTGTGACTGGCGCTGAGCTGGATCTGCTCTTGTCTATCAGTCAGATAGGACTTGAACCACTGGAGGGCAGTGCCAGAGATACCCAGCATGTTCTCCATTCTGGACAATAGAATGTCATGTCTGACAGTGTCAAATGCTGCACTGAGGTCTAACAGAATTAATACAGTGCATCACTTATTCCACATTTTGTTATGTTACAGCCTTATTCCAAAATGGATTAAATTCATTTGTTTCCTCAGAATTCTACACACAACAGCCCATAATGACAATGTGAAAAAAGTTTACTTAAGGTTTTTGCAAATTTATTAAAAATAAAAAAATTGAGAAAGCACGTGTACATAAGTATTCACAGCCTTTGCTCAATACTTTGTCGATGCGCCTTTGGCAACAATTACAGCCTCAAGTGTTTTTGAATAGAGAGAGTGTTCAGAAGCCATTAAGAAGGCTAACAGAATGTGTAGAGTACAAGTCCAAGGAGGTTATCCTCAAGCATTAAAACACACTGGTGAGGCCTCATCTGGAGTATTGTGTGTAGTTTTGGTCTCCAGCTTACAAAAAGGACATAGCAACACTAGAAAAAGTCCAGAGATGAATGACTAGGTTGATTCCAGGGGATAAATTCAGTTTAAGCAAAAGAAGATTAAGAGGATACTTGATTAAAAAGTGTTTAAAATTATGAAGAGAATTAGTACAGTGGATCGAGACTTATTTTAAAATGCGTTCATTGAGAGCATGGAACACAAGGAGCACAGTTGGAAACTGGTTAAGGGTAAATTTCGCACAAGTATTAGGATGTTTTTTGGTTACACAGATAACCATAAACACTTGGAATAAGCTACCAAGTAGTGTGGTAGAGTGTAGGAGTTAAGGGACTTTCAAAACTAAACGTGATACTTTGTTTAGAAGAATTAAGGGGATAGGACTGGTGAACTTTGTTGGGCTGAAAGGCCCGTTTTTGTCTAGGTTGTTCTAATGATCTATTGAATGCAATAAAGTGGTCTGATAACATTGGGAAAACCAGACAATGCTGGTTTCCTTTTTATGTTGGCAAAAATATTTCATGTTTAATGTATGTATGTATGTATACCCACACCATACGAAAACTAGATGTAGTGCATCTCTGGTCAGTTAATGGTTTCCAGCACAGCGAGTGAATGAATGATGAAGCGAAACTTGGCTTAGATATTCCTGACCTGTATACCAGTTCCAGGTAGCCTCTATACGCAACCTATAGAAACCAGAAAACTTCTTTAGGGCAAACATGCAGCACTGACTTTTGTAAAAGGGAACTAATATTCCGTGTAATGGGAAAGTAGCCCCAGCCTACACTCTGGACATCTGATAGTTTATGAACTGAACAGAATCAGTGGAGGGATTAGACACAGACAAAAATTGATGGGTAAATGGTGCAAGTTTATTTACAAGAGTGCTTTGAGGCACAGTCCTTCAACACTGAAACTTGTTCAGAAATGAATAAAAACAAAAAAGGAAAAATATAGAGTATTTACAAAAACAGTGCACTCCTACAAAAACTACACACACACTCTCCAACAATGAGGTTGTCTTCCTTTATCTCTGGCTCAAGAGGCTCCTGCAACAGGAAAAGAAAAAAATGCACCAAACTTCTAGAAAGTTGATTCAGTTCATCTGTACATAGTTATTTTCCAGGGAGATACGTTATATCGCTCATTCAAATGACTTCCCCAGTCTCAGCTGACTGCAGGTTTCTCCAACCTTATAAACAGTACCTTTGCATAATGACCGATAACTAACAATGGGCCGTGTGATCAATGATATGCAAATGTCCATTGATCAATGGCCAGGAGTACCATTCACAGAGAGTTGGGGAATGGCTGCAATCATAGCATTGTAAAATGGTGAAAGATGTACCTTTAGGCCCCCTCCTCGGTTCAGAGATGGTTGTTCCTTTTCATGTAAATTTCCTCCTTGACTCCTCGCTCAAACCAGCATTCCTCCCTGTCCAGGATGTGCACATCTTCATGACTGAAAGAGTGACCACTGTCCTGTAGGTGTAAATAGACTGCGGAGTCCTGGCCAGACGAGGCACCTCTTCTGTTTTGTGCCATCCACTTCGCCAGTGGTTGTGTGGTTTCCCCGATGTATAATTCATAGCAATCCTCTTAGCACTTAACTACGTAAACTATATTACTCTGTTTGAGCCGGGGCACCCAGTCCTTGGAGTGGACCAATTTTTGCCGTAGCGTGTTTTGGGGTTTGAAAGCCACCGAGACCTGGTGTTTTGAAAAAATACATCTCAGCTGTTCCGATACTTCTGACACATAAGGGATCACCAAAGGTTTTCACTTAGGCAGCGGTTGTCCTTCCTCTCTCCTGGATTGCTTAGAGCATTCTTTAGGTGTGTTCCATGCTTTGACAAAAGTCCAGCTGGGATAACCACATTTACTCATTCATTTATTCTTCTGCTTCCCTGTCTGCTGTGTCTGTGGGTATGGCGTTTGCTCTGTGTTGTAGAGTCCTGATTACACCTATTTTGTGCTCTAGTGGATGGTGAGAGTCAAACCTTAAATACTGATCCGTATTCGTTGGTTATCCTGGATTATTGAGCATGCATCGAGACAATTGCACCAAACCCAAAATCAAAACTATCCCAGCACCAAATAAGTATATATACCTCCACCAAAAATCATCATCACTAGGAGATCCACATTACTAACCGAGAATACTAAACCGGATGGACGCAGGGACATCCAGCCATGGGCTGTAGCCGCAAAAAGACGTACTGCGCAGGCGCCGCGAGAGGCGGCCGCGACCACAGAAAAGCCGCGACCACAGAAAAAAGGGGTGAGCACAGAAAAAAGGAGTCAAAGAAATGAGGCGCCACGACCACAGAAAAAAGGAGTCAGCACAGAAAAAAAGGAGTCAAACGCAGGCGACGCACACAGCGCCGCACGACAGCCATTGCACACGAAACTAGCACACAAAAAAAAAAGAACCCGCTCACGCCCCACAAATCCCACACCCACGTCCAAGCACCCCCCCCCCCCACCCAGACGCCGGCAAAGCACACAGCGCCGCACGAATCCCATTGCACACGAAACGGGACGCACACAAAGAGGAGGATTCAACAAGCTCCTACCACACCAAAAAAAAGAGGCCGTGACCGCCACACCAAGCGCATTAGAGACGAAACGGGACAGACTACGGACATGGCACACGAAACGTTCACAACAACGGCGATTCAAACCCACAAAAACACTAACATTAATAAGAAGTGACACCCAATGCCCCATTTCTAAAGGAACCGTCCGCAGACACCTGCTAAACGATTGTGCCACTTAGCTGACAACGCGTTCAATAATGAGTCCACTATTGAGGAAAATTCATTGGGATTAATGAATGTCATTTGCAATCATTGTCATTCACTTAACTTCCCTGAAGAAACAACTGGCAATACAAGTAATGAATTTACACGTTGTTGTCAAAAGGGTCAGATTAGACTGCCTCCTTTACATTCATATCCTGAATATCTACAGAAGCTTCTAACTAACGATGTACCTGAAAGAACAAACTTTATGAACTGCATTAGATCCTACAATAGTTCATTTGCTTTTGCATCTACCGGAGTAAATATCAGGCCACCAAAAGGCAATGGCCCATACTGCTTTCGCATATGTGGACAAATATTGCATCGCATTGGAACAGTGCGCCCTGAAACAAATCAACAACGCAAGTATGCACAAATCTACACACAAAGCCCCATTTCTAAATAAACCGTCCGTATTAAACATACGTCATCTCAACACGTTCACACTATGCAGCATAGGTGGATCTCATTACAATAAGGCACTATTAACCGTTCAACCGCAGAAAAGGCTCCATATTAACAGTGAGTGCGATCCTCCTTATTACTTATCCATATTTATCACGCTCAAGAACAAACAAGTTATAAATTCACGATCACGGGTACAAAACGATACGGCTCAGATAACGGGACCAAACACAATTCACACTATGCAGCATAGGTGGATCTCATTACAATGAGGCACTATTAACTGTTCAACCGCAGAAAAGGCTCCATATTAACAGTGAGTGCGATCCTCCTTATTACTTATCCATATTTCTAACGCTGAAGAACAAACAATTCATGAATTCACGATCACGGGTACAAAACGATACGGCTCGAGTAACGGGACCAAACACACGAACCCGCATGAAAAAAAACAATATACGTCGGCTCCAACGCGCTTCTCAAACTCTGGAAGAAAAAATGTCTCGGCTCCAAAAACGCAAAGCTCAACTGACACAGTTACAGAAACAAACCCAAATGGACAGACACACTGAACGTGGACGCATGCAGCGCGCGTCTCACAGTACTGCATCGAAACAGGCACGGCTTCAAAACGAAACACCTCCCGTCTCAGACATACAGAAACGGCAGCGAGGGGACAAAATAAACAAACACAGACGTCTACACCGCGCATCTCAAATGCCAGAAATCAAGCAGGCAAGGCTCCAAAAAGAGAAAGCTCAACTGACCGACATACAAAAACGGGCAAGGCTCAATACAAACAATGCACGCCGTAAACTACAACGGGCTTCTCACACCTCACAGGCAAATCGATTACAGCTCCAAAACAACACGTCCCAAATACTGGACATACAACGACGCGCCTCTCAAACGGCACAAGCAAAACATACACGTCACGGATACATATCCTACAGAAGCTTCTAACTGACGATGTACCTGAAAGTGAAATCTTTATGAACTGCATTAGATCCTACAAATCGATATCCACTATGAACATTAACAGTGGCACAGCACATGACATCCGTCTTGCAGAACTGTTCATTATTGATGAATGTACAATGGCATCCACTCACTTACTCAACACCATTCATAAACTTCTACAAACGTTTATGAATAATAATCTTCCCTTTGGAGGAAAGGTACTTTTATTACGAGGAGATTTTAGACAGTGCTTAGCTATTGTTCCACATTCCATGCGCTCAGCTATTGTTCAGTGCACCTTAAAATACGCAGACAATTGGCATTGCTTTCAAAAGATACAGTTAGTACAAAACATGCGATGTCCACATCCAGATCATAACAATTGGTTATTACAACTGGGAGATGGTACACTCACCAATACAGATAGACTTCACCCAGATATTATTACAATTCCTCAAGCCTTTATCTGCGCCGACTTAGTTACAGACAGATTTGGAACAGCAATCTCATTAGACCAAATGCCCCTTTTAACACAACGCACTATATTATGTCCAAAAAATATTAATGTGGAAAACATAAATACCCAAGTCATTGCATTACTTCCTGGAGAGAGACAACTCTTTCTAAGCTCTGACAAACTTGACTCTGATCACGACAATAACCATCTTCATTGACCTTACAAGTTCTAACCTGGAATTACCTTTTACACTTAAACGGCGTGTACAAAGACATTTTCCAATAAACCTTTACACTGTGCCACACACTTTATTGTTTGCTTTCTATTTGCATCATCTACACCTTCACACTATTCTATATCTCATTCATACATCACGCTCTCTCTCATTCCCAACACCAGGGGTTGGTCGAGCGAAGCAAGCAGGGGGCGGAGCCCCCTAGTATATAACTATAACTATATATACAAAAGATATGTACAAAGCTGCCAAAATCACAACTGCTCTTCCAATAGCTCAGCAGTGCTTAATCCTACCTCGCCTTTAGGTCCACTGACGACCCCTGCTGGCAGGCAACTCCTGCCACCCCATCTACCCCAGGCACCACTGCTACACAGGAACATCATAATGATCACTTCTGTGGTGTAAATATATTTGTTGAGTCAACAGTCATTCTAATAACGGTTCAGTGATTTGAATTAAATACGCACGTCATTATTTAGCTGGTTTGTCTGCATTTACCTACTTGATCAAGGGCGTCTTTGTTTCCCAGTTTCTACGAAATGTTGTGTACAGATGGCGCAGAGTTGCCATAAATATTTTAACTTTTATAAATCCCAATTGTGTAGGTTTTTCAATGCATCTTCAGTCCCAAGTTTGATGCTTATAAAGGGTTCAAGCTCTTTGGAAAACATCCTGCGGGACCTGTCCCCATGGCAGTGCAGCCAAAAGTCTTAAATGACTACTGCTTGATGGATCTGACCACACACAATATGAAGACCTAGGAAATGCTAATATTGTCTCACTTGCAATCCCTGGTCAGAACAGCAATGGACCCTCTGTAGTTCGCCTATCAGGACCACAAGGTATGAACGATGCAGTTATCTATCTACTAAAATAAAAGCCTACTCCCGTCTGGGGAAACAGGGTAGCATGGTGGGGATATTGTGTTTTTCACTTCTCTAGGGCATCCAGCACCACACAGACCTAACTACAGGGTGAGAAGTGCTGGTCTATAAGGGTTGATTCTACCACTGTGTCGTGGATAACGGACTACCTAACTTTCAGACAACACTGTGTGAGGCTTAAGATCTGTGTATCTGAAATGGTCATGAGCAGCACAGGAGTTCCACATACTGTTCTGGTTCCCTTGCTGTTTACCCTGTACCACTGGACTTTAGATACAATGCCAAATCACATCTACAGATATTTTTGGACAACACTGCCAAAATTAGATATATAAGCAGTGGGCAGAAGAATGAATACATGACACTATGGAGGACTGTGTTTAATGGTGCTAATTGAACCACCAGCGCCTCAACATCAGTAAGACAAAAGGAAGGTCAAACCTACTCTGCCCCTATTTCTCATTGATGGTGGAGATGTGGAGGCAGTGACGGCACACAAATACCTCAGGATGCATCTGAATGACAGGATTGAGTGGAGTACCAACACAGAGACTATATACAGGAAGGGTCAAGTCTATTTACGGTGCAGGCTGAGGTCATTTGGTGTATGAAGGTGACCCTACAAGTTTTCTATCAGTCTGTAGTGCCCAGCATATTCTTCTATGCTGTAGTGTCCTGGGGAAATGGCCACTGCCCACATATTAAACAAAGTGATCAAAAAGGCTAGCTCAATCTTAGGAGTCAGATTGGACTCACTGCAGGAAGTTGTACAATAGAGGTCACTCGGGAAGCTACTAACTATTCTGGTCAATGACTCTCAACCTGCACCCATATATTTGAGGTTTTGGCTAAACAGGGAAGCACCTTCAGTAACAGAATGACAACTGTATTGCTCCAAGAAGTGCTATTTAAAATAATTTCTACCATCAGCCTGTATAATGAGTCACCCCTAAGAAAGGAGGTATTGTTCTCTGTCTGTTAAACAGAAATGAACAGGTCATGCAGACGTCTTAACACACAATGATACTATGCGTAATATACTGCGACACTGACTGACATTCTCTATTGTAAAGTTATAACTTATGTTTAACTCTAATCACTTCACACTTAGTAAATACTATACTTTGTTAATTTCTCTATAGATAATTCATGATATATGCATAATTGTACCTTGATAGCAAACCTAAGAGTAGTATAATATTGTTTTACATAAATATGTGCATTTTTCGTCTTCTGCTATAATCCTGAAAATTTCTTTCAGGATTAATAAAATTTCTATCAAACGTTAAAAGTTATTCTATACAAAGCAGAGTTTTGATCATAGTCATGTACAAGTATGGGGAAGGGTGTAAAACCATTTCAAAAGATTCTGAATGTTCCACGTAGAGAGCAGTCCAAATTTTACAATAAAAACACAATCACAGATACACACACACACAATTGCCATGCTGTCTAGATTTGATCACTCTAAACTTTTTTTCCCCCAAAATAAATACAGAACTTCAAAAGAGAAGCTACTGCAAGACCAAATGTGACTATGAATGAGTTACATAAATCAGTAGTAAAAACAACCAGCTAGATCCCACATTGAGCATAGTGGTGGTAACATCATAATAAGAGGATGTTCCCCACAGCAGGAATGTTAAAATTGTCAATGATGACGGAAAGAAATACAGTACACAAAGCAGAGAAATAATGAATAAAACCCTGCAGTGCTACTGGAAAGAAACATGCAGAAAGAAGCTAATGCTTCAACATGACAATAATCCAAAAAGCACTGCATTGCCGCACTTAGTGGCTTAAAATGAATAAAATAAATGTCATTCATTACCCAGGCCAAATTCTTGACTTTAAATACATCTGAAATCTGCGACAAAACATCACAACAGCTGCTCAAAGTTTTCTAAATAGCTTGAAACGGCTATAGCAATTTTCTAAGCAGAAACAGACCACTTTCCTCATCATAATTAGAGCAGTCCAAAACAAGAATACTGGTAGTTATAGCAGTCAATGGTGGTTGAATAAGTACTGACCCTGGGTGTGACTATATACATGGTCATTTTGTATGTTAGTATTTTAACACTTTTCCCTTGTTTAGTACTCTGTGCAACTCAAATAAGTACTCCATCCATTTTTGAAGCTGCTTACTCCAGTTTTAGTGTTTCAGAGCACTGGTATCTATCCATGTATCAGGTAGCACAAGACAGGATACCACTAAAGAAAAATACATAAATTTACAATCTAGTATAGTCCAATAATTGGCTGCGATACTCTTAAACAACAAGAAACAAAGTTATGCGGACTGCCTATTTTTCAGACTACTACAGGATAGATGAGTAACATTTAAGCCAAAGTGGCTTCATTTTAGATGTCAACAGCGGTTACAAAATAGCAATCATCAGCTTTGCTTTGGTATAATTTGATGTGCACTACTTAGAAATCAACTCAATAAAAATCACAAAGCCCTATATGTAGTGAAATTTAAGCAAAGCATTCATAGAACTAGGAAAACTTTTCATGTTCAGAAATTGGTAAGGATTTTACTTTCAGAACTTTTTTGCACCAAACTCCAAGTATCACAAACATAAAAACCATATTGGTTAAATTAATAACATTCTATCCATTCACGTTCTGCCATTATTCTGGATCCTGGTGTGGAAGCTGAAGTCTAAGCAATGTTGCCCAGAGATACCCTTTTCCCCACCATCTCCTCCAGTGGAAATTGAGGCATCCCCAGGCCAGATAAGAGAAAATCTCTCCAGCATGTACTGGGTCTGCTCAGAGGTCTCCTTCTGGTTGGACATGCCTCAAACACATCCCAGGGAGCCATCCTAATCAGATACTCCATCCACCTCAGCTGGTCCCTTACGATATGGAGGAACAATGGCTCTACTTTAAACTCCTGTCGAATGCCTGCAGTCCTCATCCTATCTCCAAGGCTGAATCCAGATACCATATAAAGGAAACTCATTTCTGCCGCTTGTATCTATCTAGTTCTTTCAGTCATCACCCACAGCTTGTGACACCAGAGGAGAGGGTAGAAACGTAAATCGAGAGATTTGCCTTTTGGCCCAGCTCCCTCTTTACCACAATTCACTAGTACAACATCACAGCTGCTCAATCTACTGTTCACTTCTTTCCTCATTCATGAACAAGATCCCAAGATACTTAAACTGCACTGCTTGAGGAAGCACTTCATCTGCAACCCAGAAAGGGCACTCCACCATTTTTTGGAAAAAATTATCAGGTAAAATACATACAATATCATGGAATCCCCATGTATGCATGCATATAGATGATCAAGCAAGGCTAGCAAAAGGCAAGATGCTGGAAACTATGCTTTCATTGAAACTTCCCTGCATGTTGGACAAATTGTGAAATAAGGGAACTATTCTCCATTTATAACTGAGAGTTGAACATTTTTCCTTATCACCACATGCAGTTCTGTCCTGCTTTTTTCATAGATGATGACTGATCCAATCCTGATGTTTTAGTTTTTGTCGTATGGAGTAAAATCAAGGCAAAAGTATCATTATTTAAAGTAGTGGGTAATCTTTCAGCACCATTCTTTAGAAATCTGGCCAAAGAAAAACTAAAAGCAACTTTTCTGGATATGGCAAAATTAAGCAAACAAAGATTTCAAACCCTTGGAGATACTTGACATATACACACACATACATTCATACATATAGTGCTCAAAGAAATTAAAGGGGCACTTTTTAATCAGAGTATAGCATCAAGTCAATGAAACTTCTGGGATATTGATCTGGTCAGTTCAGCAGCAGAGGGGGTTGTTAATCAGTTTCAGCTGCTTTAGTGTTAATTAAATTAACAACAGGTACACTAGAGGAGCAACAATGAGATGACCCCAAAAACAGGAATGGTTTAACAAGAGGAGGTCACTGACATTTGTTCCTCCTCATCTTTTCTGACTGTTTTTTCACTAGTTTTGCATTTGGCTGTGGTCTGTGTCACTACTGGTGGCATAAGGCGATACCTGGACCCTACAGACGTTGCATAGGTAGTCCAACTCCTCCAGGAAGGTACATAGATACATGCCATTGCCAGAAGGTTTGCTGTGTCTCCCAGCACAATCTCAAGGGCATGGAGGAGATTCCAGGAGAGAAGCAGTTACTCTAGGACACAGGCATCGAACTCCAGTCCTGGAAGGCCGCAGTGGCTGCAGGTTTTCATTCCAACCATCTTCTTCATTAGGGACCAGTTTGTGTTGCTAATTAACTTCTTTTGCCTTAATTTTAATTAACTTGACTCTGGTTCCTTAGTTGTCTCTTATTCCTTAATGAGCAGCCAAACAATGAGACACAAAACAAGCCACCATATGACCAGCTCACCTGTGCCCATTACACAATATCTGGAAATAAAGAAAGGTGAAGGTCTCACTAAGGTTGATCTGCTTAGGTCACCAAAACATCTTGACTCTGTTCTTAGGAAAAACAGAAAAATTGACAGTTTTGGAAATGTCTGCTGTGGCAGAACGAGAGCAGCAACAAGCCATGGAATTAATAATGAGTTTAATTAACAGCAAGAATCAGCTTTTCATTAAGAGATTGGTTGGAATGAAATTGGCTGGAGTTTCAAATTCCAGTTTAGCTGGTCATCTGTTGGCTCGTTTCACATTTCATTTCTGTTTGGCTGTCATTTAATGAAGGAAAGAAACAGTTCAAAAGGACTGAATCCTTAAAAACAGGGCTATGAAAATGAAGGGAAAGGGAGTTAATTAGCAGCAAAAACAGGTCACTGATTAGGAAAAGGGTTAGAATGAAAACCTGCAGCCACTGCGGCCCTCCAGGCCTGGAGTTCGACACCCCTGCTCTAGGAGAGCTAGACAAAGCTGTAGAAGGTCCTTAACCCATCATCAGGACCAGTACCTGCTCCTTTGAGCAAGGAGGAACAGGATGAGCACTGCCAGAACCCTACAAAATGACCTCCAGCAGGCCACTGGTGTGAATGTCACTAACCAAACAATCAGAAACAGGCTTCATGAGGGTGGCCTGAGGGTCTGACGTCCTCTAGTGGGCCCTGTGCTCACTGCATGGCACCGTGGAGCTCGACTGGCATTTGCCATAGAATACCAGAATTGGCATGTCCACTACTGGCGCCCTATGCTTTTCATGGATGCAAGCAGATTCACCCTGAGCACATGTGACAGATATGAAAGGGTCTGACCTTATGCTGGTGCAGTGGGTCCAAGGTTCCTTCTGGTGCATGACAATACCCGGCCTCATGAGGCGAGAGTATGAAGGCAGTTCCTGGAGGATGAAGGAATTAATACCATTGACTGGCCCCCACGCTCACCTGACCTAAATCCAGTAGAACACCTCTGGGACATTGTTTTGGTCGATATGATGCCACCAGGTTGCACCTCAGACTGTCCAGCTCAGTGATGCCCTGGTCCAGATCTGGGAGGAGATCCCCCAGGACACCATCCGTCTTCTCATTAGGAGCATGCCCAGACGCTGTCAGGCATGCATACAAGCACATGGGGGTCTTACAAACTACTGAGTACGATTTTGTGTTGCTGCAATGAAATTTCAGCAAAATGGACTAGCCTGTCGCATCATTTTTTCACTTTGATTTTTGATTCAGCCCTCTGTAGGTTGATAAGTTTCACTTCCATCAAACGATGTGACATCCTTTCGTTCCTAACACTTTACCCAGTCCAAATCAGTATAGATATCCAGCATGACTTTTTTCCCCATTGACATCTGATGTGTTTTCAAAGTGCTCAATTAATTTCTTGAGCAGTTTATATAAATATTACATACTGTCACGCATGTGCATCTGTGGTTCTCCTTGCTGGATCATTCGAGGTAGATGGTAACCCACTGGGGCGAGAGGGGGGGTGCAGTCGCTGTGTCTCCTTTTTTACCTGCAGCTCTCAGAAGCTTCCCAATGAGGGAAATTAGCTTCACCTCTTCTGGTTCTCCCGTTTTAAAAAGCCGAGGCTGCCACCACGGAGTTGTCTTTTTGATTCCGGTTCCAGATGAGTAAGAGCTCTACGGAAGAACTCCATTTGTTGCTATGTCTAAAGTTGAAAAAGTTGAAAAGCTGAATTGATTTTCTGTTTGTACCCTGCACGGTTATGTTAGTTATTACCAGAAAGCACTTGTTTAAGTTTATAGAAGAAAATCAGGGAATTAAAACGGGACTACCCAGTTGTTCCAAATATTCTTCATTTGTTCCGCTTTTTGTTTGGATCTGTGTTTGGCCAGTACAAAACACACACATACATACACACACCTCACACACACATAAAAATAATGTAAAAACATATCCTCTAATGCATCATTGTGACAGTTATTTAAAATCCAGACTTGAAAGTTGTGTAATGCAACCAAAAAAAAAAAAATAACCTGTAAAGATAGTTTTTTTAAGGATCTGTTGTAGTATACTACATACATAAGCTCTAATAAATACTGTTTAAGAAAAAAAAGAAGAAATTACATTAATATTCAAATTATCTATTGTAACAAGCCAAAAATATGTCATCTTCTATAGGAATAGCCGTTCTACTAGACAATTCTAGAACCCTTCCCCCCCAATCAGGAAATGAGCCTAATGAAGACCACAGCAATGTGGACCAAGGAGAAGTCAAAATGAGGTTGGGATAAATCAGATTAGAAAATGTATATCCAAGATTAACAAACATAAGTTGTTTTTTTTCCTCTCCAAGTAATGAAAAGCACATCTCGCCATAAAAACACTACCTAGTTTTGAAAGCCCTTTTAGACAAGGCCAAAAAGTAGGGCACCTCTGAAAGGGCTACAGATTACAGTGGCCAGTACAGCTTGTCACCTGTTGACTACCTCTAACTCTGCTGCATATTTTATGAAGCCACTTCCTACTGCCAACATACTGATGAGTACTCCTCCCGATGTCATTTCCACACATGCAATACAAATAATTAATGAGTCAATTATATCCTGGTCATCTGAAAATGGCTGCCTGATGCAAGGGAGTAACACGTGAGTGATGTGAAACTCCAGCACCTGTAATAAGCTATTAATTGACAGTGCAAATAAGTTTATAGATGCAGTAAAATGTTTTCCAGTTACTGACATAAAAAAAAACCAATTATGACTGGCACAAATTCATTATAAATTATAATACAGTTACCATACATACAGTTTACATACATACAGTACACACATAGAATTGTGTCATGGCAGTGCTTCTCAGTAGCACTGCATAGAAATGTCATTAAGTGTAAAGGAAAAATGGAATGTGTCAAGCATGGGCAAAAACTACAGAAGAGTTTCATGAATTAGCTTAATGACTCAACAAACTGATCTTTCAATAATCAATAAACAAAATGTCTTCAGCAACAACAGTGTAGTTTATGAATGTTAAAATGATTGTCACTATGTAGCTCTGCCAAAGTTTTGATCTGAATCCTGCTAAGAACCTGTGGAAAAATTGATACTGCTCTCCACAAATGAACTTCTGAAAACTATGTAGATCTTAATCCCTTCCACCAAACGCAGCAGGCAAAAAAATCATACCAATACGGCTTGTAAAGTGACAGACTTGCAAATCTACTTGCTACTTAATTCTCTTTGCAAACTTAAGACTCTTGTGTGCATACTGGCATATTCTTGTTTTTCCTGTACTCTTTGTTTTTGCTAACATTTTACTGAAAAAATTCTCACTGTAGTCCTACAAGTCTTCAGTTTGCATACAAACTTTGAAAGCTGTATGTATGCAACGTTAGATACATAAAGGTGGCAGGATAATCTTGAAACAGTCTGGATATCCTTATATTCAACAAGTCTCAGTGAACAAATTTATATTTGAACCACTAATCTTAGAATAATTATCCAGATTTATATCTCACACCATGGATTAAGAGCAATAAATACATTTAAAAAATTGGTGTATACTGCACAAATTACCAGTATACAAAACAACACAGCTTTCATATAAATTACTACAATAGGACTACTAAAAGTGGTGGCTCAACCTCCACTTCTGACTCGCGCTTCAAACCTGGGGAAATCGTTATTTACCTGCCCCCAAGTTGCAAACATACTTGTAAAATAAAGTACTACAGGTCTGTAAAAAGGCGGAATACTGCACAAATTAATACGTCTTAATCCACGAAATGTCACGAATTGGCCAAAAACATTCCAACACTTGCGTAATACAAATTATTGATATGGGCAAGACATGGAGAATGGTCCTCGTGTGCATTTGTCACATCAGCTCAGTAATACGCCTGTTGCTGCACCACTAAAAGACTAGTATGCAGGTGATGGAGACACAAGGGCATCACTACTTATTTTTTGCTTTATAGAAAAATACATTCCGATACAAATTTCAACCGTGTGTTAAGAAAGACGTCTCGTGGTTACTGCAGACGCTAAACACATGTCCTCTTCTCCCGGTCCCGAAGAAAGAGAGTGGCTGCTTGCCGCCCGCTTCCAGAGGTGCCGCATCCCTATCTTCCCAGCGGTAGTAGCCACTGACGCGTAACGCCACGGGCGGCGCACTGCGGTCCTCGTCCCATCGTCGCTCACATCATCATCTGACATATTTAAATCTTTAATCTATAGCCTGACGGAGTAAACGTGTGCCCCCTCCCAAACCCCGTGTAGTGGCAATAACCAGCTAACGGCAATCCTAGCAAATTTCTACAATTCACAATTGCGGCGGAAGGTTTCACCACGTACACACCACTGACAATGGGTAACATGCGGGAAGCTGAAAAGAAGCGTACCTTTTTAACCGTTCTTGGGGCCTCAGTAACCGTACCATCAGGGCTGATGAATGCCTCTCCGCCGTTGTGCTGCGGGTCCGTACGTTTCATCGCAGAAGCCTGCGGCATCTTCATGAGATTGGGGCTTGGGGTCGGCAGTGTGGGATCCACGGCTGCTGCTACATTGGAAATCACGGGTGTAGTAGGGGACACGACAGGCTCACATTTAACCACCGGCTTCTCTTCCACCTTCGGTATTAGTGGGGCCACAGCGGGTATATCCTTGCCGCCAATGTCTTTCAGTTCGACCTCGGCCATTTTCGAAGCTACAACCTGAACCGACATTGCTGCGGTTTCTCAAAGTCCCCCTCGCAACGCAGATACAAAAGCGGATACGAGCAATAGGTGGGCGGGGCAAAATCGAGTGTAGCTTCATGGGAAACATAGTCTTTAACATCGGGTAGTTGTTGCATTGAACGTCTCCATTCCGTAAGCGTTTCCTTTTTGGAGTACAAAAAACCGTTTTTATATTAAGAGGTGCTAGTTTTGATTTTACAGTAAGCACGAATATTTATATATTTTGCATTAAAGCATAACGTTTATATTTGATGTTCACCGTGAACTACAACTCGTTAGATAATATAACCACCACCTAATTGTTATTGCCGGAGGATTGTGGGACATCAAGTCCTTTTTTAAATACAGTACTGTACTTGCTCGCTGCTTTGACTCACTTTACACACGTCAGACATCACGCAGGGGGTGGTCCGGCAAGGCGGAGAAACGCCTTCGGCCAGGTGCCGTGGAAAGTGGAGGCGGCTTTTCAGAGTATACATGTAATTAGGGATGTGTGGGATGGAGTGTCGCTGGCAAACGCCGTCCTAAAGTCATTCTTCAGAAAGTACACAATGTTATTTTCTTCTAGTCTTATATAAAGTCATTAAGGCATAAACACAAACGTAGGTGAATATAACTTTTACCATATACGTAATTACCTGAAGTTTTGCTTAAAGAATAAACAAATCTATTTTAGATCCAAAACAATCATTACTCTATCGTGCAGTCGGTGTTTGTTCCGCTCTGACGTTGTCAAAGGCCAGTTTTCATTTGGAGCATGACTAAAATTAAAGAAAGAAAACATCAAACTCACAGGCAAGAATTTGCATGGCTAAAACTGTAGCGTCAGATACCTTAGACTTTGTATTCTCATCGACTTACCCTTTGGATAACATCAGCGTCAATACACTTTAAAGTAGGTGTTTGCAGAGAAGCTAGGTTCTAAAGATAATGCAGCTCATTCTATAGACTATTGAATGCAAATCAAGGGACACGAGGCTAAGTATCCAAAATGTACTGGTAACCCTATGCAAGTTTTTGAAGTACTGTGTGTAAATCAGGCTATTGTAATGTTACAATTTGTACACAGGGGCCAAGGCAATATTTGATTTACTATCACCAAGCTGGGGTTGACTCTCACAGCACTTCACATGCTGTCACTAAGTTCCGGTATCTACAATCAGAATGTGTGATTTCAGGGGAAAGAGATTAAGTACTGCACCTGTTGCTGAAGATTTTAGTATTTTCTCTACTTCCTCAAATTCTTAGTGTCAAACATAAGCCAGTTCCGTGCATATTTACGTTAGTTTTTGTAAAAACAGTTCTCTCCATATACTGCCTTGTCTGTTTTGTAATAAATTCTTTTTCTCTGCTTATTTGTTATCAAATCTATACAAACCCATGTCACAATCGGCTTTCATTAACTTCTATCTCCTGTTAGCTGGTAATGTTCTTTCTATGTCTGCATCACAAATAGTATTTGGCATTCATTTTAGACAAAAGGACATCCATATAAGAGATGAACAAGGTTCAATTTCACTGCTTAACCCTACATGAACATCAGCAACTACAGATTATGGTTTCCAAGAATGTCACTCTTGCATATTGGCATACACAGATCAGCCAGGTTAGGTCGGGGAGCATATACTGGAACAGCACATTGCCACACCCACCACACGAAGAAACGGCTCAGGATCCTGGTTGGCAACCCCCCCAGGCAGATACATGGTCCAGTCCCAACCTCCAGAAATGACCCTCTATCTGCCGCAGCCAGGTGTTACATGGGCATCCCCTTGGCCTGGTCCAGCCATTCGAGTCCTCAACAATGAGGATCCTATGAGAATCACACCACATGGCCGTAGTGCCACAACTGACTCTCCCTCATAATGCAAGTAATGCGCCTCATTTGGTATTTCATGAGCAATCACTCATTCGACACAAAGTCAAACCAGTGGTACTTAAGGATTCTCTGAAGATACACAGTAGCAAAGGAGTCCAGTCTTGGTGTCAGGTCACTGGATAGCACCCATGTCTCCCAACCATATAGCAAGACAGGAAGCACCAGGACTCTAAAGACTTGGAACTTCATCCTTTTGCATAGATATTGGGAGCGCCACACACCCCTTTCCAGCGACCTCATGACCCCCCAATGCTCTCCCAATCCGTCTACCGACTTCACAGGAAGAGGCACCATAGACATGAATGTCACTGCTGAGAAGTAAACATCTCAACAAGGTTGACACTCTCTCCGCAGACAGAAACACTGCTGATGGCTGTGCCAAGGAGGTCATTGAAGGCCAGGATGTTGGTTTTTATCCAGAACTTTCGCAAGCCCAGGCACTCAGACTCCTCGCCCAGGCTCTTGAGAGCCCCAACCTGAACCTCCATTGCATCCGCCACGATCACAGCTGCGTCGGTCAATTAAAGATCAGTAAATCTTTCTTTGCCAACAGATACCCCACAGCCGCTGGACCCCACAACCTTGCCCAACACCCAGTTCATGCAAACATTGAACAGAGTAGGAGCAAGAACACACCCCTGCCGAAACCCAGGTTCAACTGGGAAAAACGCTGAGGTTCTGCCTCTGCACAGCACTCACAGTACCAGTGTATAGGCTGACTACAATATCCTTCAACCATAAGGGGATCCCGCAAAGTCTCAGGACGTCCCACAGGGCAGTTCAATCAACGGAGTTGAATGCTTTACGAAAATCAACAAAGGCTGCAAGGAAAATTTGCCGATATTTGCATCTGTGCTCCATGAGAACCCTCAGTGTTAGGATGCGGTCGTTGGTAGACTTCTTAGGCGTAAAACCAGACTGCTCCCGTCACTGGTAGGTGAGCAAGTGATCTCGGATCCTATTGAGGATGACCTAGCATGGACCTTACCTGGCACCGAGAGCAGCATCATCCCCCTGTAGTTGCCGCAATCCAGACAATCACCCTTCCCTTTCCAGACAGGGATACAAAGTCCAGTTTTCCAGTCAGTTGGGATGATGCCAGTCTCCCAAATGGAAGTGAAGATAGCTTGTGATGCCAGTTCACCCCGGATACCACTGATCCCTGCAGCCTTCCCTACCCTCAGCTTGTTCACCACCTGTGCAATCTCAAGATGATTGGGTGGTTCACAACTAATTGGATGATCAGGCTCAAGAACTGTGGACCCAGAGATATCCAATGTCCCAGCTGGAAGATCAGCTTTAAACAGCTGCTCAAAGTAGCCAGCCCAGCGGGTCACAGATTAGCCACATTAAAATCACATGTCCAATATGGTGTAGGTCTCACTTTTGCCACCAAAACAGCTCTGCCCCATTGAGGCATTGACTTCAAATGACCTCTGAAGATGTCCTTTTGTATCTGGCAGCAAGTTGTCAGCAGCAAAACTGGACAGCAAAAGCATGTTTCTTTGTACATTTCTCTTGAATTTCTTCTGTAGCTTGTACGTTATTTACACAATCAACATGTCCCTTGTGTTATTGCAGCCTACTGTTGCACCACACTTAATCTTCATACAACTAAATTCACTGGACATATAATGGCAGTTCAGTTGCACAGTGACATATCATGCATCAGTTTCACTTTTCACAGCAACATCTGATGACCAATTCACATCATCACCACTATTGCTCGATTCAAATTTCAGTTTGTTCTAAAACTGCTTTTACGTCTTTTAATCCTTCATAATTCATTCCCTGTAGCCCTGGAATCGGCCTAGTTGCTCTTCTATGGAACTTTTCTAGCACTGCTATGTCCTTTCTTGTAGTCTGGAGCCCAAAACTGCACACAGTACTCCAGATGAGGCCTAACCAGTGTGTTATAAAGCCTGTGTATAACCTCCTTTGACTTGTACTCTATGCATCGTGCTATATAACCTAACATTCTTTTAGCCTTCTTAATGGCTTCTGAATAGTGTCTGGCAGTTGATACCGTTATGTCCACTACATCTTCTAAATCCTTATCATAAGGCATATTTTCGATTATCAGATCTCTCATTGTGCATTCAAACCTAACATTTTTACTTCCTGCATGTAAATACTTTACATTTACTGACATTTAATTTCACCTGCCACAAATCTGCCCCAGCCTGTATGTTGTCCCAAGTCCCTCTGTAACAAATCACTGGATTCCAGATTATCTGACAATCCACCTATTTTGGTATCATCTACAAACTTACCCAGCTTGTTACTTATATTACTTGTTACTTCTATTCCTATCCAACTCATTTATATGCAAAACATGACAAGAACAGGAGTTTTACTGAACAGTCAGTATGAGTTCAGAAGAGAGAGGCCATGTTTTACTAACATGCAGGAATTATGTGAGAAAGGTTGGGAGCATGCACTGATTACACCCACCACACGACGAACCACCCCGATTTAAGATCCGCGTGCAGCTATGGAGTGCCAATCCTGCCACCAACCCCCAAGTTTTCCCTGCAAATTGGTGGATTAATGCCATACCCAGGACGGAGCAACTGCAGGTTAAGGGCCTTGCTCAAAGGGCCAACGGAGCAGAGTCACTTTTGGCATTTTACAGGATTCGAACCGACAACCGGTGCAAATCTCTAGCCTCAGAGCCACCACTCCACCATTATATCAGGGAGCAACAAAAGTGTATGATTAAAGAAAGAAAAGAGAAGGTGCATGGAACATTATCAGAATTAGCTGATGTTAAGACTAGTGTTCCACCGGGGTCATTGCTAGGGCCGTTGATCTTAATAGTAACCACAACAAAAAAGAAAATGCAAGAAGTAAAAGAGGTGCACAAGAACATCCCAAAAAAAGATGGTGATCCAAAATCAGCAAATAGTACTACTAATGTTATTTCCTTTGCAGCTCTTATTAAACTTGGGACCTGGTCAGCAATGGGAAGCCATTTTTCTGTGTTGCCACGATATATGGTGAAGTGACTAGAAGGGGTGGTGCTTGCTCCAGATGTCATACCTGGGCAGGACGGCTCTCATTCAGTGTCTAATCTGTGGGGGGAAAAAAGGAGAGGATACCGTTAGCAACAGTGCCCCCTCTCACCCCTGTCGTTTTGGAGATGATCTGACACAGACATCCAGCCATCACAATCTTGCCCTTGTCAAAGTTTCTGTGATCCTTGCTCATTTTTCTGGCATACAACACATCACGTTCAAGAACTGACTGTTCGGTTGCTACCTAATATATTCCACCCCTTGACAGGTGCCACTGTAATGATATAAACAAGGTTCTTCATTTCACCTGTCAGTGGCTTTAATGTTACAAGTGATCTGTGTATATCAGCTCCATCACTTCAACCTAGGTTTACTAGATTTAGGGAAGAACAACGGTCTTGTGCCAGTGAACAGAGAAGACAGTAGTTAGAATACATGTTTGATAATGTGAGATGAGCAGTTTGAAGCTAAACATGTGATGTATAGCAAAAGCCTTCAGTGCTAAAGAGCTTGACCTCAAATTAAAGGGCACTGATCCAATCTTCAGTATTCATACTACTGCTATCTTATATGTTTTACTTTCCAGCAAAGTTCATACATCTGTAGAAGTGATGACTTGTAATGCTTTAGTCAGAAGCTTTTCAAATCATTTAACTTCCAGTATTCAATTAATTCAATACCATTACCAGCAATGGGGAAAAACATCTTTTTTCCAGCTAAGAACATATTTTAAACCCTTTTCCTACCTTACAGTGCCACTGTTGCTTTTTAATTGTTTTTAACAAATGATCAATCTGAGTTTCAATTAAATGTTTAAGATTTTATTGTAGATGAGCAAAAGGTCTAATATGACATGTTCATCCTTTATATCAGCAAATGCTATATTTCGATTAGGGTGTGGTGAAAAATTATGTACTTTTTATATATTAAATCCAGTTTTATACATATGCATACTCATATATTACTGTTATAGAAAAAAGGATTTAGTTTAGTATCACTTAAAATATAGCAAAGGTCTGACCATATGACAAATGCAAGTCATTTTCATTTTCTGACTTTCCAAATAACTCAAACATTCTATAGGATGATTAAGAACTCTCTGGACTGTTGTTTCTTATCTATGTTTCTAAGCATTGCTTAGAGTGGCCCAAGTAGAACAATCTATGAACAGATCTATTGATTTAAAATATTTTCATTCAATGTATCTATTCATACATCCATTACACTTGAGCCACTCTGACTTAACCCAACTGTAACTCCTGCCCATAGAATGTCAGTATGATTAAAAACCTTTTGAATCAACAGTGATAGACACAGAATCAGACTATAAAATAATTCTGTCATAGTTATGGAAATTATCAATTAACACACTGTAGTATGCATTGGAGGTAAAAGGTGGCCATTTACCTGGGATCAGCCAGTCTCTTATTGTTTGTTTCAATAGCTATTTGCTATTTACTCCAGTGAGGCAGTCAACCAGAGGATTTTATTTTCCTCTTCTCAAATGCCAGTTAACCACAACTTCTGCTCACTTACTTTTCATACTAATTATATTTGTTCTCTTTGCTAAATTGATATCTTCAAGTTCAATCTTTTAATTAGCTGGTTACTATATATTTAAATAATGCATGTAATGCAGCATATTTGTTAGCACAGTATCATATATTTCTACCAATATGTTATTTTTGAAAATATGACTCAGTCTACAAAGAAAATGTTTATTTAAAGAGACACTGATTACCCAGTAATGAATTGGTGCAGTCATTTACTCAGAACATAAATATAGCAGCAAGTCGTATTTATTCTACATGATTGTGTTCATCTCACGTTGCAGTATTCTTTAGACCCTTGACTAAAAAGGCTTTCCAGGATGTCTATGCTCATGGCATTTGCTTTGCTAACACCATCATTCTGTCACCATGAATTTATTCATAGATCACAGTCTTTTATTCATCAATGTATATGCAATACCATAGAAATTCTTAGATTTGGTCCTGGAGGGCCACAGTGGTTGCAAGTTTTTTTTTTTTTTCCCTGTTCTAACTCAAGTGCTCAATTAGAAGCCAACCCTTTCTGATAGCAGGACTTACTTATTTTTATAGTTTGTTTTACTTTAATTCTGCTATGCTGGGTCATTTTTGTACATTACTGAGACTCCATTCTTCATTTTATCTTCCACTTCTTTCCAAATATTTCATGAAGAATATACGCAAGTTAAACAGCACGAAGGTCTGTGGTGAATTGCTGGTTCTTTTATCATTAACATCTAATTTTCAACTGGTAATTGGTGTTTAAGAAAATAAGAAGTACTAAAAAAACAGTTTAAGAATAAAAGCAACAACTAAGTGCCAGGGATTGCAGCAAGCTATTTGACTAAAATGAAGCACAAAAGCTTTGCTTGTGCCATAACTGCTTCAGCAGCATAAATTGGCTTTACAGTAATACATTAAAACTAGAACAAAAACTTGCAACCACTGCAGCCATCCATGGCTGAACTTGAATACCTCTGCGTTAGGATGTGTGTGCGTGATCTTGGAACATAGATTTAAAATGCAATATTTCTCTAACAACAAAGCATGACATAGTTAATTCTGTCGTTGCCACTGCTCCTTCAAAACTCCAAAACATCCGTATACTGAGGCACCATTTGTTATCATTGCAGCTTGCATACCCTGTGGTGAATAATGTTAATTTTCATTAGGATATTAGAAAAATTCTGATGAGAGCAGGCCATTCAATCCAACAAGGTATTTAGTCTTATCCATCCGATTCCTCTAAAATTAACATCAAGTCAAGTTTTGAAGGCTCCCATCGTCTTACTCTCCACCACACTATTTGTGCAGAAGTTTTGCTTAACTTGTCCCTGTATTTTTTCTGAACTCATTTTAAATTACCAGACTGGATCCACTATACTAATTCCTTTTATTAGTTAATGAGAGGAACCATGTCAGCTTTTAATCTCTATCGTCTTAAACTGAATAGGTTTAACTCTTTTAATCTTTCCTCATGGAATCAACCTAGCCACTCTTTTTTAGTGCGGTTAGGTCTTTTGTGTAGCCTGTAAACCACAAATGTATACAGTACTCCAGATGAGGCTGCACTACTGTGTTGTAAAGCTTAACCATAACCTCCTTTGACTTATGAGGCACTAGTCCACCACAGAGCAACCCGAGTCAAGCAGACATGGTCACAGGGCCAGTTTACAGTCCAATAAATCTAACCTGTGGGTATTTGGGATGAAACCACAATAGCCTGTGAACCCACATAGCAGCTGAGAGAACACTAAAAACGCAGACAGCACCTGGATGAAGATTCACAGGTAGACTCCCAGAGGTCTATATTTTACATTTTATTGCTTATAAATATAGCTGTAGGCACCTTAACAACCATTCCCTCCTAGGATTCACAACAGTGCACTCCGCAGAACATTAAAATAAGCAACTAGTCAGCTGAGTTGTAGATACATTCTTTTAGGTCGCAAGGGATCTATTACTATTGGAGCTGCAATATCACAGAACTCAATGTAGTATCTCTCTTGTCAAGCCTTGCTACAATATCATTTAGGATTTTAGTAAGATTTTAGTATAGTAAGAAAGCTGGTACCTAAATGTGTCAGATGACATTCTTATGTGGAACAGGTAGCATAAAGACACTTTCTACAGCAGTGGTTCTCAATCTCAGTCCCGGGGGCCCACTGTGGCTGCAGGTTTTTGTTCCAACCAACTTCTGTTTTTAATTGAGCTGCTAGCCTAATGAAGTGATGTTATTACCCAATTTCTGTGTTTTGGAGTCAATGTAAAAATTACAAAACTAAGTTTGGTAAATTTTTATTAAAATGTACTAAGTAGTTATATAGGAATGCACATTTTACTTTTTAACAATACTGTATTTTCATCTTGATCTCCATTGTTCTTTTCCACATTTTCTGGTTATTTAATCCATTATTTACTAATTAATGGGTCTAACACTAAAGTAGCTGCAGCCTTTCATCATTCAGTGTTTTCCCAGGTGTCTGCTGTGCTACTTTGTCATAATTAGGATAAAATGAAAGATGCAAACTTCACAGAAAAAAGGTCAAAATAATGAAAAAAAAATAGTTAACTATTTATAGATATGAAAAAAAACCAGAAATACTTCTAAATATTTTGTAAAAGAAAGAATGATACTATTGTGCTTTCTGAATATAGAACAATAGAAGAGAAAAAAAGACCAGATTAAATATCACAAATTGGAACAAAAGCCTGTAGCCACAGAGGGTCCCCAGGACCGAGTTTGAGAACCCCTACTCTGTAGAATTGGAGTTTAAGCTACTATAGCAGAATCAATTTGAAGGTTATTCAGTTTTAGAGAGCAGATTAGTGTAGACAACCAATAGGTAATGTGATCAAATGTTTACTTCAAGTCAATCAAGCCTGTCACTGCAGCATTTTGAACCAATTACACTTTATGCAGGAAGACCACTGAGATGGGAAATACAATAATTCAACTGTCATCAGAATACGCCTGCAGGCTTGAGGTATCAAAGTGAACTTTATTGTCATCTCAACCATATACAAGTATACAGATAGACGAAATTGCGAAGCTCAGGGTCCACAGTGTAACAACATGAAATGCAAATAATAAATTAAAAATTAAAACACAAACAAGACAAGACATTGTGCAAAGACAAGACAAAGAAGTAACAGCAACACTGACGTGTAGTTAGCAATATGAACATTGATGGTATTTGCAATCTAGATACATATAGTAAATAGATATGCAAGATATATAGATAATACAGAAATTCTCAGTGTATGATAATAGTTGTTTAAGACTTGTGTAAACAATGACAGGTCAGAGTGTTTCACAGCAGAAGGATATCAAGAGTGTCAAAATACTGAAAGGTCAGTTTGAGATTTTCAGTTCTTTTCTACATGCACACTAGTCTTTACAGGAAAGTGTTTGTATAGGTGGTTGAGGCAGTGTGGAAGATCCCAGGTGGCAGCATGGTGTTGAGTCTGACAGCTTGGGGGTAAAAACTATCCTGCAGCCTGGCAGATCTGGCTGTGATGCTGCAGTATCTTCTCTTGGATGGCAGAAGTGTGAAAAGTCCATGTGAGGGATATAAGGGGTCCTGCACAATGCTACAGGCCTTGCGGACACTGCGTTTGTAGAATATGTCCTGTAGTGAAGGGAGAGGCACCCCAATAATGTTCTCTGCTGTCTTCACTATCCTTTGCAGGCGCTTGCGGTCAGATATGTTGCAGTTGCCATACCAGACAGTGATGCAGCTGGTCAGAACACTCTCAATGGTGTCTCTGAAGAACATGGCGAGGATGAAGGAAGACTTGCTCGCTTCAGCTGCCTCAGAAAGTGTAGTCTCTGCTGGGCTTTCTTGATTAGTGATGAGGTGTTATGTGTCCACGCAAGTTCCTCAGTTATGTGCACACCGAGAAACTTGGTACTCCTAACAGTCTCCACATCTAAACCGTTGATCCTGAGTGGGATGTGGGCAGGATGTGATTTTCTGAAGTCCACGATTATCTCTTTTGTCTTGTCAACACTGAGAGAAATTGTTGTCTTCACACCATGCAGACAGCCATTTCACCTCATCTCTATATGCCGTTTCATCATCCCTTCTTATTAGTCCCAGCACCGTCGTATCATCCGCCAACTTGATGATGTGGTTGGTGTTGTGTGTGGCTGTGCAGTTGTGAGTCAGCAGGGTGAAGAGCTGTGGACTAAACACACAGCCCTGCGGCGCTCCAGTGCTCAGTGTGATGATGCTGAAAGTGTTGCAGCCCATCCAAACTGACTGGGTCCTCTCTGTCAAGAAGTCCAGGATCCAATTGCAGAGGATGGTGTTCAGGCCCAACCTGCTCAGTTTTACAACCAGCTTTTGAGGGACAATTGTGTTGAACACTGAGCTAAAGTCTATGAATAGCATCCTGACATATGTGTCTTTTTTATCCAGATGTGTCAGGGAGAGGTGAAGGGCAGAGCATATGGCAACCTCAGTTGACCTGTTTGAGCGATATGCAAACTGAAGTGTGTCAAGGGAGGCAAGAAGATTAGTCTTTATGTGTGACATGAAAAAGAAAAGATGGTGGTGCCTGTGCAGGCTGCAGCTTACATAGCTCCAGAGTCCGCAGTGTTTAGTGTTAATCTTTGTTCGTCTTTGTCAACTAGTATAAGGTATTTTAAGTGTATGGAAACAAATCTGCATTACTGCCAATAACTTTGGGGTTTGAGGACAGACAAAATCAATATAATAAAATTAGACAATAGTGCTATTTAAGGTTAAATGCCTCATATTGCTGTGTCACCTCTATCTAGTTACTAAGGAATTAAAGAACTAAACAAACAAATCAAGCCAGTATTGAGATGTCCTAAAGCAGCACTCGGCCTTCAAAATGGGTTCTTTAGCAATTAACCTTACTGTGCCAGGTGGGTCTACATTACAAAAAAGCATGTTCTCTGGTGCTCAGACAAGTAATCCATAAAACACTGAATAATAATAATAATATAGCATATTGTGTCCACCATTACACTTATTTCATTCACACTATATTCAGGTTTATATTTACTGTAGCTACATTGTTTCCTTGTAAGAAATAATTCCTTATTATCTCCTAAGTAGTATAAAATATTTGTCTGCAGGCTGTAGTTCAACAAGAAAGCTAGCAAAGGGCAGTTACAATTATGATAGAGAGAAATAGCACTACAGTTTTCCAAATGGTCCCCTGATTGAAGCCCACTAGTTTCTTTCAAGCATAGTAGGTCCCCAACTTAATTTTACACCTCCTGCACCAGTATCAACAATATTAGTTCACAAGAACAAGCACAAGGAAAGCCTGTTTGAATCATAATGCAGAACATAGCAGTATTTGCATTTCAGAGATGCATGCAACTCTATTCTAGCACATACACACACCCCCCAAGTTTCTTGTTGATGAAGACAGAACACTTTCAGACATCAAACTAGAATTTAGAATTTCCCACCATTGATTCCAGATCTATTTATTAATACAATTTATGGCATACTAATAATGCTGTTGCCATTGTCAGTAAAAAGCATTTAATTAAAGCATCCACTCTGTAAGACACTTAGCATCCCACACCAGCAGGGCCAAAATGCTGTTACAAGGAAATGATCACTCAGAAGAGTTGCATGAGGATTATAGATTACCATTGTCTTTACCTTCTACAGGAACAAACCTGGTTTTGAACTATGTCAGCAAAATGCACACCACAAAATTATGGAATCACCCGAATTCTTCACAGCTGGAACCAAATTGTCAAGTCTGTAGGCATCTTTTAGCGTATATCATAACAGAATTTGAAAGATGACTCATCCAGACATGCCACAATTCTCCACTGCTTAATAAATGTTTGTCTTCTTTATGGAGCACTTCTCTCAGAAGTATATAAA
Source organism: Erpetoichthys calabaricus (assembly GCF_900747795.2). Classification (NCBI taxonomy): domain Eukaryota; kingdom Metazoa; phylum Chordata; class Cladistia; order Polypteriformes; family Polypteridae; genus Erpetoichthys; species Erpetoichthys calabaricus. The sequence goes on along the minus strand of NC_041394.2, from coordinate 212,928,026 downwards.
ATGTTTTGCTTTGAAACTAAAACTACTGAATATTGATCTGCAGTCCTTATGATGCTGTATTTAGACTGAGATATGCAGTCACCAACATAGTTCAGAATACAAAACTAGAAAGCTAACCCCTGCTCAGAAAGCATGTATTTCAGGCCACATTAACAAAATTTTGTTCCTTCCTGGCTCCATGGTATTAGTACCTTAAGTAGCTACCTTTATCACTGAAGCATCTATCAACCATGCTTATAAAAATACAAACTCATTATCCCAAAAGGCCTTGTTCCAGCATTTATATAAATAACCCTTCCAACACTGGGATGTTAATTGCTTCATTCACTACACTTTCTTCCAAAATACTCACTGCCCCAGTTTTAGGCATCTTTCTTGCTTAACTCTTATAGCTACTGTAAGTGACAATATTATAATCCAATAATATTTCAATCAGCAGCAAAATAAATCAAACAAAATATTAGCCATGAAGAGTAGTACTTTTTTTTACTTAGCAAACACACTCATATGCAAGTCACTTGCTCAAGGTCAAAGGAATGTTAGAGATTGAACCTACATCTCAGCTAGTATTAATATGCCAACACTAACTTCAAGTCATGTTATTTCATCAATACTCAAAACGATAAAATCTATCTGCAAATCAAACTAAGCTAGTATGAATGTTTAAAATGGGTCAGTAAAAATTCCAGAGAACCACTGAAATTCATTTGATGCTCTCAAATTTAGTCCTTTGTGTGATTAGTGACTTAGTCCATGCTGCTTGCTGCAAGAAATGCTACCACTTCATTTACTGTATATCTTCTAACTAGTGAATGACCAATCTTATATGAACAAAATTCAGGTAAGTGCTGCTTGTCGACTGGACTTAAAGTTTAAGGCAAGGAGTATAATTAACTTTGAAAATTAAGGACTATTGGACTAAATGTAAGGGATTTGGGTTACTGAAACAGATGCATTTGACCAAACCTTTCCAATCATACACTTAAAAGTAGGGCAATTGATTATCAATTTTCCTCTGTTACTAACCAGTCCATTTGTTACAATTTCTCAGCTACATGGAGAAAAAAAGCACAAAAGAGAGGGTAACGGCTGGACAGAGAACACCAAGAAATAAGCAAACTGTACTTGTGAGTGTGATTTTATCTTAATTTTTCTATAATCTGAGAAATATTATATCAGTGCTATACCATATATTCACATTTTGTACTCACACTTCATACTACAGTATTACAATTGCAAATTTCAAACTTCATGCATAACTCAAAGAAAATCATACTTATTACTAGTAATTAAATAATTGTCTAAATGCTAGAAATCTTATTTAAAAGTCGACACAGAATTGGCACTTCAATTTTTTTTTTTACCTACAAAAAGAACAAAAACATATGGTATACTTCATATTGTGCTTTACTGCAGTGCAGTGCCACCTAGTGCCCATGGAAAGTAGTACTACTGTTGGTGTGCCGTGTGCATTCAATATTAAATATTTTCACAAAACACACGAAAAATACAGATCACTTAAACTGCCAACTACCAAAACACTTGATAGTTACATATTGTACACAATTGAGTAAATTATCATTTTTTGGGTAATTCAGACTATTCTTACAGTTCAACAAATCTACAGAACCATATTTTTGTAGCTATTAGGTGTACTGTATAGTACTGGTGAGCATTATGGGCTGAACGAGCTGTTTTAAGCATAAAAATTAATTCAAGTACATTGTATGCTTAGAAATTTTGAAATTATGCAAATTGTTAACTTAAATTTATTAGTATTGTTTTACATTATACAAATTCTACAAAAAATAATAGCCAAAGGCATCAGAAAAACGTGAGTGGCAATAGTTGATGAAGATTTAGTAAGAATCATTGGGAGTAGCAAGGAATCACAGACAAAAAATTAGAAAAGATAGGCAAGGTTATCTATAATTGTGGTATGGAAAGATTTGGTGTCTATGAGTCCAAGAGAAAGCAGGTAAAAGAAAAGGTGGTGTCATGCCGCCAGCTGCAATTACGCAGACTGGTGCTAGAAAGGAGGAAAACAGTAGAAAAGAGCTACTTATGGTTTCCAGTGAGAGGAAATTAAGCTCTTGCAAGAGGAAACAAAGTTGAGATTGGCAAGGAGTGCAGAAAACCTAAGAAAAAAAGAACAGGAAGAAGGAATGTGCAAGGGCAGCTTTTTTCAGTTATCTGTTTAAATTTACAAAAATCCTTTGTATACCAAAAGTGTGGATGGCTTAAAGTGTTCAAAGAGAAATTAGAGGGGCACTTGCACAACACTGATACTGAAAAGGAAAGGTTTAAAGAAAGAAGCTTGCTGCTAGACATGCCGTAGTTGGGAGATTTGTCTAAGGATATAGACCTTGGCCATCCAAGGTGGTCAGAAGTAGTAAGGGTGGTACAGCAAGCTAGGGCTGGATCAGCTCCTGGACCCAATGGAGTTCCTTATTAGCTGTATAAGAAAGTACCAGGGGTATTGAGATGTTTGTGGAAGGTCTTTAGAGTGACTTGGCAGTGCAAGGTCATTCCAAAGGCATGGCAGAGGGCAGGGGGAATTTAAATTCCTAAGGAGAAAGATTCTGCTAATATTAGTCGTTTTTTCGACCACTCAGTTTATTAAATGTGGAAGGAAATATTTTCTTTTGGAAAGCAGCTAATAGTTTATTATCTAACAGCTATGAAACTAACCTAATTGATACTACAGTACAGAAGGCAGGAGTGCCTGGTTTTTAGGGATGCCTTGAGCATGTAAGTATGATATGGATTTAGTTTGCTAAGAAAGAATAGGGACCTGCACATTGTATTTTCAGACTTGGCTAATACTTTTGGCTCTGTACCACAGTCTACTGGGTGGCGGTGGAACACTACCAGTTTGTATTCAGGATTTAATAAAGGAGTATTTTAGCAACATATAGAGCTGCTTTGTGTTTTGTCTCTCCATTGCTGTTCAACCATGGCTATGGAAATTATTATTAGGGCTTCCAAATGAGTAGTGGGGGGAGATAGGTGGGAGGGTCGCCTCCATTTACCACCTGTTAGGGCATATATGGACAATCTGACTAAAATAACTACCACTGCATGTATAAAAAGATTACTTGAGAAGATCGATGACACTTTGAAATAAGATGTAATAAAGGTTAAGCCTATTAAATGTCAACGTATTTCCATTGTGAAAGGCAAATTAGTAGATAAAAGATTTCAACTCAATTGGGAATGTAAAAAGCCATTGAATGTGGTATAGTGCCACACTAAATGACAGGCAGCAGGTCTAAGACATAAAATAGCAAATTATTACTAGAATTAAAAGTATTGAAGAATGTGGTCTGCCATGCAAATTTAAAGTGCGGTGTTTGCAGTTTGGGTTGTTCCCACAGATTATGTGGTCTTTAACAATATATGACATTCACACTTCTTCATTTGGCAAGTGGCAAAGGATGGATAGTGCAGATATATGGAAATGATTTGAAGTTTCAAGGTGTCTAAACAAAAATGCTTTATATGGGGCATGGGACCCTTTGAGCTACTAGTACCCAGATTGGTAGAAGAATTCAAATGTGCAAAAGCAAGGCTGCAATTAACAATGTCTCACTCAAAAGATACAGTAGTAAGAAAAGCTGAAATTTCGGTTGAAGCGCAATGTAAATGGGACTGAAAAGGTAGCGGTGAAGCAGATCCGAGGCTCAAAGAGGTAGTGGGGAACATGCGATACAGCAGGGTGGGGTTTAGGCAGCAAAGGAGATTAGGCAACAGCAGAAGGTAGGCATATGTGCCGTGGTGGCATCTCAAGGAAAGCAAAGTCAGTGTACAGAGCTAAGCATGAACCATACCAGAATTTCCGGCAGTCAGCTAGTGTGGACTCCACTGTGTAGTAGAAGTAGGCCAGCTTAATTATTTTATTTCATTTCAGTTTAGTTTACGAAAATGTTTTTTTAATAATAGTTTCAGTTTTGATTTTAGTTTTCGTTAACTATAATAACCT
>NC_041394.2:212901544-212919044 GCF_900747795.2 Erpetoichthys calabaricus | reverse complement strand
GAAATAAATGGAAGACTGTTGCCATAACATTCCTATGATTAACAAGATAAGGTATGTCATGGCATTGAAATGACATTCACTTGGTATTAACAGACCTAACGTGTGCCCAAACACATCATACGTTATTAAAGTAGAACCATCAACCTATACTGTTGAAGCAGGCTGACCATTTCTTGCTCTTTCTGCCCTTAACTGACAAAAGGTGGAATTGGGGATGGGCTTTTGCTGCTGCTAATAACAATTTACCCAACAGTCTGACCTCTAACACATTTTCACCGAGCCCAAACAAAGTATATTTAGTAGATTTTTAATTCCTTGTACCATTCTTAGTATATCTCAGAAACTGCAGTTCAAGAAAAAAGTCAGCCATTTCTGAAATGCTGGTCTACCATATTTAGCACAAGCAATACCTCCAAAGTCAAAATCTCTTGGAACACACATTTTGCTTATTCTGAAGTTTACTTGTATAACAACTAAATCTCTTGACCACTTCTGAATATTACACAGCTAGAGCCACACAATTACTTGTCTGGAACAGCAGGCTCTTTGCACTAAAAAATAAGTACCGAATAAACTGTCCATTTGAGTGTGTACATATGATCATTACTCATTTGAGGGTAATGTTACATTTTATACTTTAAGGAATCGCAAATTATATGTACATGAAGAGGCACACTTATCTACAGATGTAGTGTCCAGATAAAATTAGCACATAAAAAAAAAAGCTTCTGCTATTAATTGTAATGCTGCTGTCAATATTGAATGATTAAAATGAATCATCATAATTCTTAAAAAGCATACATTTATAAACACACAACAGATAAGCTGCAGAGGTATGATGCCCCAGTAAACAGTCCTCAGATGTCATTTCATTTCCTCAACTTCCAGTCCGAAAAAAGGTACCCATCAACCAATCCAGACAAGATGTCGGGCTTGGCATTATGCCTATAACAAAACATTTTGAAATAAATATGGAAAAAAGTTTATGAATACACACTATTCTATATTCAAAACACAAAGGAATAGTTGAGAGTGACATTATTTTATCGAAAATATTATTCAACACTTACCCTAGCATGCCAGATTCCTTGGTTTTAATTATAAATAAGAACATAAGTACTGTATGGAACATATTATTTCTACCCTGTGAAGAGGAATGGGGAAAAAAAAATTAGTGTTTATTTTTTTAAAAATTGCATCTAACAGAAAAGAAAAAAGGATAACTTAGAAATCAGAAAAACATGTATGGAAATGTTATACAACAAAAGCCTAAGAACAGCAAAAAGTCTCTTTAGAGAGTGTAGTGCAAAAGAGTTACTGTTTCTGTAAAATATCCAGACAAACGTAGTTAGACTTATTATATGAGGACATTAAGCATTTTCTCACACCTCACCTTGTGTTACCACTTACAGTTGAAGTCAGACATTTACAGACATTTAGAGTGAATTCTTTAAAACTCATTTTATAAACCCTCCACAGATTTTATACTAACAAACTATAAATTTGGCATATCGTTTAAGACATCTACCGTATTTTTCGCACCATAAGACGCACTTTTTTTTCCCCAAAAGAAGGTTGGAAATGTCTGTGCGTCTTATGGTGCGAATATTGCGTCACAGACCATGATGTGTAGTACCTGACAAAAGTAGACATCCAGGGGTAGAGGGCGACAAAACTCACTTTTACGTTACAGGCATTCCCTCTGTGCTTGGAGGAATGTTAGACTCATTGACTCGGCATCTAATCCTTGCGTGTGCGTGAGTTGCGAAATGTAAACAAAAGCAAGATGGCATCTACATCTCATGAGGGAGCGAAGCGAGTGCAGAAAAAAAAAAAAGCAGAGATTGTTTTGCGCATTATCACTGAGTCGGACTCTGGACTCCACAGATTACCAGCCGCTGGACTACTTCAGGCTGTTCTTTCCTGAAGCTGCCTTTCAGCTATTGTCAGACGAGACAAACAGGTATGCAGAGCAATTTTTTGAATCGAGGGCTGTGCTTGCACCGCATTCTCATTTTTCAAACTGGAAATCCACAACAAAACATGAGATGAAGGGCTTTGTGGCATTACAAATATAGATGGGACTAGACTGGCGATATAAGTTCAAGGAGCATTGGTCCAAACGTGCTTTGTCCCCTGGTGGCTTTGGACAGGTTATGTCGCGTGATGATAGGTACGTGATGCTGCAAAGTGATTGTGAGCAACTGAGCTTAATAAATTCTGACACTAGCGATGAGGAGTTCTTGGGGTTTCCATAAAACTAGAAGAGTGATTGAAACTTAAAGTCTGTCCTTATTTGTTAATGACAGTGATGATGTTTCTTAATACCGCTGTTGAATTTACATGGTTGAAATATTATTCTGCTATATTTTATTAAACATATTAGTGCACCATTTGGTTCAGAATATTTTTTTTCTTGTTTTCATCCTCTAAACCTAGGTGCGTCTAATGGTCAGGTGCGTCTTATGGTGCAAAAAATACGGTAATTTGTGCAGGGCAAGTCTTTTTTTTAGATAATGTTCACTGACAGATTTTACTTTTAATTGTATATATCACAATTCCAGTGGGTCACAAGTTTACATACACTTTTTATTTTTTAAACTGTACCTTTAAACAGCTTGGAAAATTCTAGAAAATGATGTCAAGCCTTTAGGCAATTAGTCAATTAGCCTAATTGGAGTCAACCTGTGGATGTATGTTAAGGCTTATCAAACTCACTGCCTCTTCGCTTGACATAATGGAAAAAAAACAAAATTACTCAAGACCTCAGGAGAAGAGAAAAAAATGTGGGCCTCCACAAATCTGGCTCATCTTTGGGAACAGCAGCAAAGGACCTTGTGAAGATGCTGGAGGAAACAGGTTGACAAGTATCTAAATCCACAGTAAAACAAGTCCCATATTGACATAACCTTAACCATGCCCGGGGCAGGAAATAAAGGACAAGTATTGTTTTTACAAAAGTTTTAAAGTAAAAATGAAAATAATGCATATGTAACAATTCCCATGAAAATAATCTCTTTAAATTGTTTATCTAGTAAACCAAACCCGGGGGTGGGCAAGCGAAGTGAGCAGGGGACGGAGCCCCTAGTAATAATAATAATAATAATATTAATAAATCCGCGATGTAGCGGGGGCGTTATAGCTGAACCGCGAAAAAGCGGGGGAATCACTGTATAGGTAAACAGGCAAATGTTTTTATATCAAACAACCACCTGCAGAACACAAAAGTGCAGCTTTGCAGAAGTCTGAAATAAAGTTTTGTTTCCTTTGCAACTAAAGTCAGAAAGATGTAGGATCTTATCTTTATTATCCACTTAAGAGGGACAATGCTGCAATATCTGCACTGATTAACTTCTTTGGTTTTCCATTTGTTTATATACAGTACATGCTAATGTCATTTCCCCATGGAATTAGCTGACAGGTCAGGAATATCACAGTCAAGCTTCACTCCATCATGCCTGCTGTGCTGGAAGCAATTTCCTGACCATCAAGGCACTACATCCAGTTTTCCTATGGTGTGGTTGTACATACATAAAACATGTTTTTGCCAGCATAAAAAGGCAATTTGCAGCAGTGCCCAGGTCTCATAACATGAGCATTTTACTGTATTCATATTGCAATAACCTCTGTTAACCTCAAGCAGTCCATTAACACACAAGCCATCTGTGATGCCAAGATGAGACTGACAAATATCATGGCTCAATACACATAAAACCATTTAAGCTGATCCCGGGACTGAGATATGAGCTACGAGGAGAGGAACCTTTTTAGTTTAAGCAAACAAAGATTAACAGGTGACATGATCAGTATTTAAAATTACTAAAGGAATTAGTACAGTGGACCTCACTTTAAAATAAATACTGCATCAAGAAAACAGGGACATGGTTAAAAGCACGTTAAGGGCAGATAATGCATAAATGTTAGAAAGTTTTCCTTCATGCAAACTACTATAGACACAAAGAATAAATTACCAAGCAGTGCGCTGGATTGTAGGAATTTAGGAATCTTCAAATCTAAGTTTGATATTATTGTGGGCAATACCGAAGAGGATGAAAGTTTGTTGGGATGAATGGCCTGTTCTTGTAATAACAGTTGTAAAGTTCTAATATCTGTTCACTTACATGAATGAATGCAGGCATCCATTCATTAATTTACTGTATGTACTTTAACAGGTTAAATAAACATGCCACTTATTAAATACATGCTCAAGTGTGCTCCATAAATAAAAATTATTGCAAAGGAACATGTAAATGTTGTTAACCAGTGCTCACTACATAATGCAACTAAAAATTATTGCTCACAATGAAAAATATTTTACTCAAACCAAGCCGGTGAAAAATAAGTGTTCCATTTACATTACTCTTTAGCACCAAAATATTTTTACATATAAAAGATTTTAATGTACACAGAGGTTATAATATTTTGAAGGCACTAAGAAGATAACACTGAAAAGTCCATTATGTTCACAAAATTCACAACGGTCAAATATAATGTGCCATCATTAAGAAGTATAATTAACAGACATCGTAAGAACCACCTGATTGGTACAATACCTTGGGAAGATTATATATGTGTCCTTGGTATATCAGCTGATAGTGAGGTGGGCTAGAGCTTGTCTGATGGATGCAAAACAGGTTTTCATTTGACAGATCTACAGGAAAACAAAAATACTTTTATTTCTACTCCTGCATAAATGGTGTACAAATTTTGACATATAAAATATTACCTGGTTTATCCGGCATCTGAACAAAATGTTGAGAAGTAAATGTTTTTCCATCTGGGTATTTGGGATGTGGAGGAAGTCTAGAGTCCAAATATGTGCAAAAGACATGCATTATTATCTAGAAATTAAACAATTAAAAAGTTGTTTATTACATATTTCACATAAAATAAAGAATCTGATCACAGAGATGAAGTGAATATGAGACAAAGCAAAGTTCAGAATAAGGTTGTTTAATTATAACTGATTCATCACTTTCATTTGTTAGAAACATGGTAAGACTTAGTTTACTGTTATTAACAAGATGTCACCTAAAATTTCAAGCTGTTTTTAAAATAATTTTACCATTAATGAAACTGTGCTACTTTTAAATTGGGTGAGTCATACATGATTAATTTCACAATATCACATGGCAGATTTACTTGTACATGTCTTGTTCTAACACAAATCTACATTATATAAGCTCAATACACTAGTGAGAAGGCATCTGGAGTACTGTGTGGAGCTCTGGTTACCAAACTACAAAACAAGAAATATCAGCACTTGAAGCTGTGCAGAGGACAGCAACCAGGTACATTCCAAGATTACGGACATGTCGGCTTGTGACAGACTCAGAAAAGTAAAGTGGTTTGTCCTGAGCAAAGGAGACTGAATGGGGACCCAATCCAGGTCTTCAAAATCCTCAAAGGGGTTGATAAAGTAGATCCACATCAAATCACATACTGAAGGACACCAGTGGAAGGGGAAGTGTATTGAGGAATTAAGCCAGGAAGCATTTCTTTATGCAAAATATTGTGGGAACATGGAACCAATTACCAAAACATGGTTGAAGCAAAAATCTTGACAACCTTTAAGTATCATCTGGATGAGATACCGCGCCATCTAAGCTATCAGCTAAACAAATAAGCCCGATGGACTAAATTAAATTTTTCGAATTTCTTATCCTCTTTACAAAAAATATACACTTAAAATACCACCATGAACATTAACTCATAGCTATAATTTTTAGGATAACCCTTAAAATGTTCAGTATTTGTAAGTGTGTTACTATAAAGCCTCATGATTACACCAGTAATTTACAGTATTTCTTTCTATATGAGCATTTCCATTCAGATTAACTTTTAATCATGATTAGATCTATCTATCTATCTATCTAATCATGTTACCTCTCTGTAATACTAAAAAAGAAAAAACCTGCAGAAGGCAAAAGATTTGAGTCATGTTCAAACAGTGGTAAACATGGAGTATGTAAGCAACATTAGCATTTCAGACATTTCTTTTTAGGTCACCAAGGATGACCTATGTAGGGCACATTCACTATTGCTTTAATTAATTAATTTATTTCTTGGCTGATCTAGGACTAATTAGGCTCACTGCAAAGTATGATCATGTTTAATATTTTCACACATTTACAGTAACATTTTTAGATGGTATGGGTGGAATTTGGAGGATTATTTTTTCCAAACTAACATTTGCTTTGGAGAAAAACACAGAAAAGTTCTTACATTTTTATAATTAAATATTAGTGGTTACTTATTAAAAAGAACATGTTTTTCTTTTTTACTATACCATGATTGTAAAACAAATTAAACAGTATTACTTTAAACACTAAATTTTTAGTGTTACTTGCATTTAACAATCATTGGTGGCTCCTCAGAAAACTGCTAAAAGAGGATTCTACTGTACTGTATGAATACAGAATACAATATAAGCTGTTGGTAACAAAAGAGATAATTCACTATAAGGCTACTCAGCAAAATAAATGAGCATAATTTTAATACCAAGGGCAATAATCAGCAATTATGAATTTTGTAATAACCGTGCAACCCTATTGCATTGTATTTTTAAAATTGTAGCCTGGGATGATTTCAACAATGTTCCCACAATAGATATTTAATTAAGCAACAAAATCTAATTGTAATATTACTCCAAACACTTCTATTAAATGGTCAGGGATTATTTTGCATCCAAAGCTTTTTGAAAGAAAAGTTAAAACTGTAATCCAACAATGTCTTAGCATGGTACCTTCCCAAAACATGCAATAAAAAGATGCAGAAACTTAACCTCAAAGTCTTGACCCATGTATAGCTAAATCATGAAAATGGTATATAATATGCAAGTCTCATTTGAATTAGACCATTTTTCAAAATACAGCGGTGAAAAGTGTATTTTATCAATGCCAAAATTTTGTTAATTATTTGAAATTCTACTTCAAAAATCTTTTTCCCCCAAACAATTTTGAGATTAACTAAGAGTTCAAGCTTTTGAAGAAACTGGTTAAGTATGGAGAGAGAGAGAGAGAGAGAGAGAGACTCTGTGTTCCCCCCCAGACAGTAGTCTTGAACAGGTACTGAAAGAAATTGGGCAGTTTTTTTTTTATTATTATTATTTTATTTCAACAAGGGAGGAGACTGTATGTCTTCCATGCAAATGCCTTGCAAAAGTAGTGAACAGTTGCATTACTTGTGCTTTCAATAGAACAAATATCTGACTAAGAAACAGAGCTAGAAATTCGACTTATCTTGCCGAAAACACGAGACTTTCCACAGTGCATTCTCAGGTATATTATGCAGTTATAAACTTTAGGCTATCTAGTCAAATGGAACACACAGAAAAGTGTTTCAAAGATTTGCTGTAGAAGTATATCTTCCTGAGCTTGTGCACTTAAGTAATTTTTAAGAAGCTATTCACAATATAAGGGTTGGTGGCAACGTAGTATTTTAGAATTGCTTTTCTGAGCTTTGTATGAGTGATTCTGCTTCTTAAAAGCTTAAATCCCCCAAACCCGTTACATTTTTGTGTCTGCCCTGTTGATTTTGGGTGCTTTATAATGCAAGCTGCCTCTACAGTACCAAAATATATCTGGCATGAGTTAGTGATACTGGGTTACTCCTGTTTTTGCAGTTCCAGTGTGAAACATCATTTATGTAAGTCTATTGCATCATGTATTACACTTACTGCAGAATCTGTTGGAAGGTCATTATCCCACTTTCTGCCCTTCAAATCACCTCCTCTGTTCCACCTGAAGGAACTCATACACCCTCCATGTGCAAGTTCTGATCAAAAAGGTAAAGTGTAGAAAACGTTCATTTAATTCATTCTCTAACAAAATTAGAAATGCAGAAAAAAAAAAAAAAAAAAAAAAGAACTTTAAAAATGTTTACCACCCTATTCGATTATGAAAAGCTGTGCCCTCCCCCTGTTTGCCATAACTTAGCATTAAGAAATCGTCAATGAATCTTTATCATTACTCTTATTCTACATAAATAATTTTAAGATTAAAATGATTTAAGATATTTTAACTATGTGCATGGTAAACAACATACTGGAAACTGGTCATTTATCAGGTATCCTTTTTTCTAAATTCACTTTTTGCATGTTTGTAGTATAGTAATATAAAAGTAATACAGTAATACAAAAACTTCCATCAATACTCCAACACTGCTTTTTTTCTCTATAATTTAAAAGCAACCTTTGTTCCAGCAGCACTGGAACACTTGTGCTCAAACCAAATTAATTTACTATAATAATTTAGAAGTAAAGAATAACCTTACAGTATGCGTTTTGGATGAGGGAGAGAAAAGAAGAAGTAGAGGGAAAAATCAATGTGGAAAAAGGGAATAACTAAACTATCCACAGAGGTAGGAAATCAAACACTAATCTTTGGAACTGTAAGGCAGCAGCTGTCCATCATCCTTAAAATAAAGGCCTCCCTATTCTTAAAACTTTTACACACATCAAGCACGAAATTCAGGCCTAGATAAAAGAGAGCCATTTACAATGAACAACAATAAAACTGAAGACAATACCATTTTGTAGTAGAAAAAACTTACCTTTGATTCTATCTACCAGATACTCTTGGTTTGGGGTGATGTCCAAATACTGAACAATAGCATTCAGTGTTGGAATCAATGAAGCTTTGACAACAGCTGCTTGTTTAAGACTGCTGATGCTTGCCTCTGCATAAAGAAGACAACAGGCATTACAAATTTTGATTACATACACAGTCACATAAAATTCAATGACACTATCATTTGTAATTGCAATAAATACACATTTTTAAAAGTATAGTTTGACAAAAGTGATATTCTTTGGTAACAAATTTAGGAAATGTATTTATTATTAATTATTTAGGAAATCACATCCAAATTGAATTTTAATTTCAATAATAAAAATTCAACACAAATTTAAGAACACTGGAGATGCCTTTAGTTTTGACTGTATGCAATAAATAAATAAATCTATTAAAATAAAACAAAAAAAATCTTGGAAGGAGATGAGACACGATTGTCTCAGAGAGACACTTTCATGTCCCATGAGACGAGTCTTCGTGCCAAGAGATGTGGGGCTTCTGGTCCTGGGTGTGGTTACAAGACAAGACCTTATGCAAAGAGATTTGGAAAAGTCCTGCGTGATTATGTCAGACACATTTCTTGTAGAGAGAAAGAAAACATTCACTCACGGGCACAGCAATACGCTGTGTTGTCACATTAGCCAGGTTTCCATCCAAGGAGTTTTTGCGAACAAAATATTTAGCGCTTCAAATTTTTTTACCGATATAGCTGATGGAAATGCTAATTATCGATAAAATGTTGTACATGTCGACATATTTTTCCGTTTAACTTTAGCGCATAAATTCCATATCGATACTTCAGATGTCGCAAAAATTAAATTGGAAACACTTTTTGTCGGAAAAAAGGGCTTTAATGCAAATAAATGTGCCACATTTTCATCACGTGCAATCAAAACGAGAATGGCGGAGCGGTTCGCATGGTCTGATGAAGAGAGGTTTTTTTTGATTAAACGTCGTTATTTTGTATTAATTCAAATTTCAGTTTTAATTAAAAACCTTAAGGGAAGCAGGTTACAGTACTAATTCAGTTGTTATCGCACTGAGAAGGGATGTTGAAAAGTAGGCTCACCTGTACAGATCCGATGCTGCAAACACAGCTGCATCATGGGCACTTCCAGGAGTGCCAACGCAAATGTCTCGTATCATGCACCTGTCATCAACAAGGGCCTGGTGAACAATAGATGACCACCCTTTGCGATTAATGTAATCGTGGCAGCCTACCGTCGGGGGAAGAATAGGCACATGCGTGCCATCCAGCGCACCGTAAATCTGTGGCACAAGATGCACCAAGGAATTGCGGTATGCAATTTCATTGGCCTCCGCTAGTCGGAAGTCTGATATAACGCCGCATTAATTTTTCTTTAATAGCGGTGCACACAGCATATACACATCGATGGACGGTAGTTTTACTAACCCCGAAAGTTTCTCCAACTACTCTATACTCGGCGCAGGTTGCCAGCTTGTAAAGGGCGATGGCAATCCGCTTTTGGGTTGGAACCGGTGGTCGGTGGCAACCTGTGATGGGCGCAACATCAGGACTGATGAATCCACACAACATCTCAAACGTCGGCCGTGTCATTCTAAAATGTTGCAGCCAGAGATTTTCTGTGAAGTGTCTCTCCACCACCTCCTCCCAGAAGGTCTTATTCCGTCGTCTCTCCCATACCCGTGGGTTTCGTCACACTGGGGTACTTTCTTCGAGCTCTAGGGCTATCAGACAAGCAACTGCTTCATTCTGCTGTCGTCTTCGGATATTATGTACAATTCCAATTATTTGTGAAACTGAAATAACAGTAAGCTGGCAAATTTCAAAAAACTGTCTGAATAATCTCTCCATTTCTTTGTTTCTTTGTTTAGTGGAGGGGGTGTAACGTGGAAAACAAAAGGTAGATAATTTGCGACATACACAAAATTATGTATGGAAACGGCTCAAGGGCAGATTTTTTTCGCGATACAACAAAACTTATGCGACAGTTCGTTTTGGGGGGGATGACGTCATCACGCACACCATTTTATCGATAAAAAGCCAGTTGGATGGAAACAGGCTGGAGACAGCAAATTTCGCACATTTTTTTTTACGTATATTCTGTTTGTCGATAACAAAACGTTGCAAAAAACTGGATGGAAACTTAGCTAATGTAAATCCAAACATGGAATCAAAATTCAATGTGATATTGATGAAAAGGTAAAAGTGAAAGATCGAATATATGGACATAGATGATATGACAGAAGTGCGCTGCACAGCTGATCAAGCAAAGAGGAGGTTATATGGGGGAAAAAAAAAAAAAAAAAAAAGAAAAAACCCTATGCGTTTCCCATTGTATCACCATTTAAGAATGGGTGTCGGAGGAGCGATCGCGTCTCCTTGGGGTTCATTCAGCCCCCCTCTTCACAACTGGAGTTGTGAACCGCAAAGTGGCTGGCGTGTAGCACAGGCAGGGTGGTGGGGTTATAGTATGTTGGCGAGCAAAGCGAGCACAAAAATGGCAAACGTTCCCAGTGTTCCATTTCATACTGATTATGTTCCAAAATTCTAATACTAGGAATGTGCCATTTTACATCAAAGTATTCAACAACATCCATCTTCCATTAAAGATTAATTTACTATGCCATGCAGATAAATAAAACTTTTGTGGTTTCTACTGTAAAAGCAATTGTTTAAAAAAATTTAAGATCAAACCTTTCCAGCACAATAGCTGGTGCTCTTATTTGCCCTTACTGAAAGATGTCTGGCACATACTGTCACAAATATTTTTCATGCACCAAAGCAAAATATTACACTATGTAATTAATTTTGTGAAAACTAGCCGTTGACCTCATTTGTGAGGCAAATAAAAAAACTTAATCTTTTCAAAAAAAAAATGTTGATTTCTTATTGAGGGCCCACTTGGGGAAAGTTAAAGTTATTGCCATCAATATAAAGAGGTTGAAAATTACTGAAATTTATAAAATGAGGTTCACAAAAATTATGTAATTGGCATATCTAAGAGTTTTTCAAATATCAAGGTACTTAATTATGAATTACTACTGTTAAAATCTGAGTTAAACTATAGGAGACCTTTCGGTCCATGTTTGCTTTGCCATGTTCCTCCATTAACTCAAAGTGGTTTTTAAAATATTTGAGGTTTCTGCTTACACTACATGACTCTGTAAATGGTTTCAAATTCTTTTGATCCCCTGTGTAAAAGAAGCTTCTTAACTTCTGTTTTAAATGCTCTTTACTTTCATTTCAGTGTCTTCAAGTATGTGACTAACTGCTAAACTGAAAGAACAGATTTTACTAATACCTTTGAGAATTGTGTATAAAAAGCAGCAAAAGTACTTGGACAATGTTAATATTGTTACACAAAAATGGTTTGCATGGACCAATAGATCCTGATTTCATGGGAAGCAATTATCAAATTAGAAGTGCTCTTTTTTATATTATGATAGATAGATAGACAGAGATAGATATAAACGAACAGAAGCACAGTTTCACATAAGGCTCTGGTTTCAAACAAAAGAAATGTTAAAAGCTCCAGTATGGTGTGGAATTATACTACTAACAGAAAAATGATACAGTGTGTTAATGCCTCGTGTTAGATTAATGCTACTATGAACAACTATATACACATACCAATCAGACACAACATTAAAACCACCTGCCTGTTTAGGTGGCCCTCATGTTGCCAAAAAAGCTCTGATCTGTCGAGGCACGGACATCTAAAAGACCTTTGAAGGTGATCTGTGGTATCTGGTACCAAGATGTTATCACCAGATCCTTCTAGTCCTCCAAGTTTTGAGGTTGGGCTAACATGGATTGGACTTGTTTTTCTATCACATCCCATAGATGCTCGATTGAATTGAGATCTGGGAAAGCCAAGTAAACACTATGAACTCTTTGTCAAGTTCCTCAGACCATTTTTGAATATTGTTTGCAGTTTGGCAGGGTACATTATGCTGCTGAAAGAGGCCACTGTCATCTGGGATTACAGATGCCACAAAGGGGTGTACAAGGTCTGCAACAATCTTTAGATAGCTGGAACATGTCAAAATAACATCCACATGAATGCCAGAACTCAAGGTTTCTCAGCATTTCCCAGTGCATCACTCTGTCTCTGCCGGCTTGAATCCTTCCCGTAGTGCAACTTGCTGCCATGTCCTCCCCAGGTAAACAACGTACATGCACCCGATCATCTACATGATCGAAAAGAAATTGAGTATTTGACCAGGTCACCTTCTTCCACTGATTTATCGTTCAATTTTAAACGCACACTGTAGATGCTTTTGATGTTAGATAGGGGGACAACATGGCGACTTTGCAGCCCCATATTGCAGCAAGCTGTGATGCATGGTGTGTTCTGACACCTTTCTGTCATTGCCAGCATGAAGTTCTTCAGCACTTTGTGCTACAGTAGCTCTTCTATGAGAACATACCAGACAGACTAGCCTTTGCTCCCAAAGCCATCAATGAGCCTTGGGTGGCCATGATCCTGTTGCCCGTTCACTGGTTTTCCTTTCTTTGACCAATTTTGGGATGTACTAACCAGAGCAGACTGAGAGCACCACATAAGATCTGCTGTTATGGAGACTTATAATCAGTGTTATTCATTACACCTGTAATTTTAATGTTGTGGCTCATCAGTGCATACTGCATAATTATATGCAACAGAACTAAAACACAGATGTATTTACACCACTACATAAATTGCAACCCACGCTGCAACTTCTACAACTATTTGTCTATAATTGCTTTAAATTTGAGATTAAATTTGGAGTATTTACTGCAGTTTTTTTTAAGAGTAGTAAATGGACAAATCATTACCTCCTGTCTGTAATTCAGGACATCCAATTCTCCGAAGCAGGGTATTAACAGAGTCAATTTCTTTAACCAATGGAACAAGAATTGTTTCATTTATCCACTAAAAAAATAAAAAATAAAAATAAATACACATATGATTAATTACTAAAAATGTAATTCTGAACAATAACTTCATGTGGCACTTAATATAAAGTGTTCAGGAGTAGGAAATTCTGTTTTAACAACTAGTGTACAGACCAAAAAAAAAAAAAAAACACACCAAAAAAGTCCAATTTACTAAAATAAGATTCATTTTAATTCAACATCAAACAAAGAAATAGTTATTTAGGTCAGGCTTAAGCATATCAAGTGAGTCATGTACAGTATTTTCTATTGTTCTGTTTCATACCAGAGAATATAAATGTTTTTTCCCCACTTTTTTTTTTATACAGTACAAGCAAGTACTAATGGTCCTGCATTGGGCGTTAGAACAAAGAAAGAAGAAAACATTATCCAGGATGGTCAAGTTCTTATATAACATATGTAGCCTTAGAAATGCAAACAGTATTTCTAGGACAGAAGGGAGTTTTGTATCACAAATATTCTGTGCCACACTGAACACCCTCTAATGGTCTGTGGCCTTCAACTGTGCAGATAACAAACCAGGATGTCTGGTAGCCAGTAAGAAGAAATTGGTACATATCAGAGGCCTTTCCTCAGATGTCTGAAGAGGTCATTGCTAAGTGTTCTCTATAGCAGAAATGTGCTGTAACCACTTTAGGTCACTTATAGCGACTTTAAGAAATGCAAAACTCTCAACAGCATCCGCTAAATTGTAAATTGGAGTTTGGTCTGCTTCCTGCAGTCTACAGCCAGTTTCTTGGTTGTGCTAAGGTCACAAAGAGAACAAAATCTCTTTTTTTAAGCTGTCACATTATTGGCAATCAGGCCTATTGAAGATGGTATCATCAGCAAATGTATTGCTAGAGCAGAAACTACGTTTTAAAACAAAGTTATAGGTGAACAACAGTCACGGCAAGCAGCAAAGTACACTAACTTGTGGGGTTGTGATATGCAGAATCTGCTTTCACAGTAAGGCTGCTAAATTGTAAGTCTAAAATTCAGTTGCAAAAGATGGCACCTTAGGTCTAGAAGCTTGGTGATTAGCTTTGATGGCTCACAAAACTTGAACAGCAATTATCATCTAGATGAGTCAGGATGGTGTGCAATGCTGGGGAGCAGTTGCAAAAATTTGCAAACAGAAGTGGTCCAATCTGTCTGACATATTCCATTTAATGTGTCCCAGCACCTGTTTTTCAAAGATATCTCTCTATTATAAAAAAAAAAAAAAAAAAATCTTGGGAGGGAGACGAGACATGATCTTCTCAGAAGACAATTTGACGTCCCGCGAGAGATACTAACGTCACGCGAGACAAGGCAGTGAGACAACATTTAAAACAAGTTCACGGACATCTAACCTAGCAGTTGTTGGAATGCTTTTGGCAGATACGCTTCATGCGCTCACAGGTCTTAAAACAACGACAAGCGAGAAGCAGAACACGCAGTTCGCCAGGAGCAGTAGATGATCTAGCTGCTTGCCGTTAGCGTGCGTTCAATCCCCCCAACTTCACCCCCCCCCCGCCTTCACAAAGCGAGCGGCAGACATGCAAAGTAACAAAAAGGACAGCTGCTGTACAGGCTTTTAACTGATCGAAGCAGAGCGCAACAAGAAAAACATGGAGCTCGCCAGCAGCAGCAGGACAACATGATCCGATGGCATCCCCTTAGCATACGTTCAGCCACCGCACCCTGCTTCACAATGCGAGCAGCCCTGCCCGGGGCCGGAGATAAAAGTATTGTTTTTAGAGTTTTAAAGGAAAAGTGAAAATAATGCATATGTAACAATTCCCATGAAAATAATCTCTTTAAAATTGTATATCCGGAGCCCCCTAGTTTTATCACAAAAGACTTGAGTGCGAAAGATCTGAAGTTATTGAGACAGTCTGCTTTATATCAATTCAAAAGAAAATCAATTATGGTTTTAAAGCAGGTGGAGACTAGAGATCAGTAAGATATTATAGATGCCTGTAAAATGTCCACTACTATGTTCCTAAAGGCTTTTATAAAGTACTAGCCGAAGCCTAAGAATAGGAACGGAAAACGGTGAGAAAGGAATTCAGAAATCAAGAAGAAATATACACTTCTTGAAAGACGCAGTTGTGAATAGGTGTTTTGGTGGAGACAACAGATAATGAGTCGAAAGATCTACTCGTACTACAATATCAGGTCTGTGCTCTGGTTTTTGGGTATCCGGTAGTGTATGTAGAATTTCCGGCCAAGCAGGATTACATGTGAAAGTGATAAAAAAATCTGGCTTTCCGAATTTACGTACTATATCCATGGCATCCTGATAGTTTTGTTGCATGTATCATGGACTTCCTGGAAATGTGAACGGTAATATGATCATTTTTGCCTAGTGCACCTGATAGTCCTTTGTATTGTTCCACACGCAGATCTTGTTGATGTAATTTGAGATAGTTGAGACACACGCCCCCTCTGTTTTAACATACGCATCTACGACGTACTGTTGGAATAGTTTGCCACTGGAGTGCAAAATACTAAATGTATTCCTCATTGCTAATCTGTATGTGTAAAATTGGCATTGAGTAAGCCTTATTCGTTTGCCGTTTTTTTTTTTTTTTTTTTATCGGGAACATGTTGTAAATCTTTGTGCCAGCCAATGTCTCTGTAAGGGAATAAAAGTGGGTAAGCCATAGGATCGCAATTCATATTGAGTGTGGAAATCTGTTTACAGGAGTTGCCTATGGGACAGATGCAAATGTCCCTTTCGGCAGGCAGTTCGCCATCTTCTCCGACGAAAATCGCTGCAACATCGATGTGACATGCTGGGGCATTGTATCGTCGTAAATCCTGACTAGGGTTTTCCTTGAAAACCATTCGTACAGATGCTGTTGGATTGAACTGAACAATTTCATGCATGTGTTTGTATGATTTAGCGAAGGGGTTGATGGTTCTGAGCATGGAATCTAGCTGGAGAAGTACATTTTCGCTGTATGCAGAGTTTGCTTTATTTTGTATGCGTACTTCAGTAGCTTGCGCTGTATCAAAAACATACAACTGTCCATATCCTGGAGAGGTAGAAGTGTTAGCGTATAGTGGAGAGATTTGGTGATAAATTTGCCAGTGTATTTTAAAACAGTATGGTCCGTGGCCAGGAGGTTGAGTTATCTGTGCACCCATGGAAGCAAACGCTAGAGAAGAGTTGTATTCTCGAATGTGTTCACGATAATTTTTAGCTTCTGATGTTTGCTGTGTAAGAAGCTGTTGTAAAGACACAGGTGGCTCCTGCAAAGGTAGTAAAGCTACTTTACCGTTGTGGCAGCACCTCAAGTACTTGTTGGATGTATTACGCTCAGCAGGCCAGTATAGTGCATGACAGTGTTTGCACTGCTAGTCTGGAGTTCCAATGTTGTACTCTTGGACGGGAAGACAGGAATTAGGTGAAGTACCACCTGTGGTAACGGGAAGAGGATTGTGTGCATGTCTGCTGAGACTGCATTGGTTTGGAAACGTTGCTTTGCAGATGTCACATTGCAAGAGCTGTGAATGAGTTTTGTTGTGTTTAGTCAGACAATCCTGTGTAGTGAACTTCTTACTGCATTTCTGGCACTCATATAGTTGCTGGGAAGAATGCCTTTTCTTGTGTTTAGCAAGTGAGGTTCGCGTTTGAAAAGTTTTGTTGCGGGAATCACACTAGAAGAATGTGGGGGAAGGGTTTGGAGGACGACGAATAGGAATCGAGAAATGCCGTGTCGGCTGCATGTGGGCAGGACCGGTTTTGAAGAGGAGCCACAGGCAGCGTGAGGAAGGGTTTGGAAGAGGAAAAATAGGAATCGAGAAATGCCGTGTTGGCTGCATGTGGGCGGGACCAGTTTTGAAGTGGAAGCAGGACGAACCAGAAGAGAAATATATATAAGATTATTAAAAACCATCTGTATTAGGTGTCTTATGAATGTTGAATCATTTAAACAGCATCCTCAGGTTAACTACAAAAACAGAAGGATAAATTATTTGGTGTTACAGGCAGTTGCAAGGAAGGCAGTTTATTGCTTTCTATTTCCTATTT